>NW_026732146.1:0-192500 GCF_028476545.2 Physella acuta | reverse complement strand
GCATACATACATACATACATACATACATACATACATACATACATACATACATACATACATACATACATACATACATACATACATACATACATACATACATACATACATACATACATACATACATACATACATACATACATACATACATACATACATACATACATACATACATACATACATACATACATACATACATACATACATACATACATACATACATACATACATACACACACACACATACATACATACATACATACATACACACATACATACATACATACATACATACATACATACATACACACATACATACATACATACATACATACATACATACATACATACATACATACATACATACATACATACATACATACATACATACATACATACATACATACATACATACATACATACATACATACATACATACATACATATACATACATACATACATACATACATACATACATAAAAATACATACATTGAACATGCATTGAACATGTTCTGTTGATTCTATCTTCTAACACATATAGTACAATAAAAATATCTGTATTAAATAATTGTACATTTGTTTTATACACTTACTTGTTAAAGAAAATAATTTGCTTCACTACAAATAAATTCTGAAGATCCACAATCCACCACGACGGATTTGCATAGCCCGTATGTGAACAATGGAAATGGTCCACGTTACCATCACTGTTTCCGTCATTGGCCAACGCAGCTACAAGATAAACGCCATAATGTAACCAGTTCGAAATTTGAAATGATGTTTTATTTGTAGAAACATCCTTCAACGTTTGAGAAACGCAAAGTGTTTTTGAGACTAACAGAAATAAAACAAGCGGTATAGAGTCTCTCATTGCACTGATAATATACGCTACTAATAAGATAAGGTTCCACGCCGATAAGAGATTTAATCAATATTTCTAGCGAAGCTGACGTAACGCAAATCTCTCTCTCTTCTTTGGCTTCTGAAGTACATGGCTCATATATACTTGTCCGATGGACGGGCGACATGCGCAGTCAGGCTTTCCTTTCCTGGTGCAGTGCGTCATGTGACGGTAAAACCATTTCGGCCTAGATCTACCTCCATTTTGTTTTTCCACCAAGTTCTACCTGCTCTATTACTACACCCTCCACCTCCAACAGCGACGTGTATTCTTATCTTGTGCCCCCTTCACTGGCTCTTCTCTAGTTGGCTAGATTGTCCACGTGACACACCGCCAATTTTAATGTATAAAAGGGGATGCAACAAAGAAATTCACGCACTCTTCCAGCACTGCGCTCAGCTGGTGGTGTCACACGCGGCGTTGGGGCCGTCGGCCCGACCTCCACGTGTTCTGGGTTCGGTTTTACTTAATTATTTCTTATTTTAATTTTAAAAGTTTTGATATGCATATTTGATTATAATTATAACAATAAATACCATATATATTATCTTCCTATTATGTATTATTAAATACTTTACACTGTTACCCTGTTCGTGGCTTAGTCCATGAGACAGTTGATAACTTAACTGATTTACTTTACACTGCCCGTGTCTTAGCACACCTGACAATTCAATACATTTTTGACTTAAAATATTCTTGCCAATGACGTAATTCCACATGGCAGTTGAATATACATTTCAGTTACCTGCTGTACTACTTTTATCCCGCATGTGTATCAGCCACGGAGCACTAGATACGATAATATTATATTATACACTGCAGCATTCTACTTTACTTCAGGCCGTAAACTACGGGCATTGAGTTGACCCGTAGTAATCGGACCTGATATTTTATTGTATACACCGGCCGTAAAACCTTGCCTGAGACAAAAGGTCATCGGACCTGGTAAAAAAAAAGTTACTCTACTACGGATGTAAACTTTGTTCATTGAATTGACACTTAGTCATCAGACCCTAACGATAGTACGTCTAGATATACTATACAAGAGTCTATATTGAATTTACGTATTTTACATGTTATCCCTATTATTACGGTACACTCGTCACGTCCATTACTTTTACCACTGACACGCCACTTGTACTGATTTTAGATATCAGACCTCGGAAGGCTTCACAAAACCGTTGGTAACGGTCGGAATAAATTATTAAGCATAGCGAATCCCCGTTAGCGTGTCCCTCACCCTTAAGGAATATAAAGAAAATAAAAACACCTTTACCAAATGCATGCCCAATGACATCATTTTTGTTAAAAAAAAATTAATCCTTTTATTTAACTACCAAAAATAAATGGTCATAATTAATAAAATTGGGCATTCTTTAAGATCAATTTTTTAGCAAGATATTTTGATACAGACTAAGTTTATTTTGTTAGAAAATATATGGTCTTTTACGTATTTCCGATATATATATATATATATATATATATATATATATATATATATATATATATATATATATATATATATATATATATATATATATATAGGCAATATAACGAATTAAATTTTAGATGTATGCAGAGGCGTAGCGAGGGGTTGGCGGGGGGTGCGGATCGTACCGGGTGACAACATTTATGGGGGTGACACCAAGGCAAAAAATAGCAAAATACATAGAGAAAAGCAGGCTGAAATCGGAGTCAATGGCCTCAATGGCGCATAACCAGTTGACACGTAACGCTTAATTGTGTTGGAGGCGTGGTCGAGTCGGCAAAAAAAAGCTGATGTTTGATAAATTCGAACAAAGTCTCGAGTTCAAACCCACTGGCAGATAAATCTCGATACCCTTCAACACGAATAATTAAGGACGAAGAAGAAGAGAAGAAGAAGACATAGAGAAAAACTTGAGGGGGGGGGGGGTGCAAATCGGAAATTTGTCCCCGGGAAGGGTCGCTACGCCTCTGGGGGGTGACACCATTAAGTGCCGCACCGGGTGACACCCGACCTCGCTACGCCACTGGATGTATGTCTAAAAAGGCAGTAGAAACAGGCACATACGTAACAAGATGCAAAAATAGTTGAAGTCGAATTGACATTATTTCGGTGTATGTGATCATATGTTGAGAACCGCTGTAAAGAGATCGCAATCAATGCAGTTAGTTTGCTACTGTCAGTGCAAAGACAGAAATAATTGATTGTTTGAAAGAAAAAAAAAACAGTCAATGAACACTGCGTTGCCGGTTATGACATGAGTTATTGACAAAATGTTCTATACTAACTGTCACGGCCTTTTCTGCTGCCAATCATGGCACAAGCTCAAAAAACAAATACCAACCGCTCTCCTCTCTCCTTCTTTGTTATTACATATTATAGTCTAATTTATAACACTAAACAACCCACGTTAAGGAAATTTTCATGATTTTATTGGTTCATTGACACAACGACTTCACTGCCAAAACATCGCCATTTTCTTCCCGCTCTCTCCCCCCTTGCTTCATTTTTTTCAGCGCATGCGCACACCCACACTATATTTTAGATTTATTTCGCCTTTTTATGAAACATACTCGAAACATGCATTCACTGTTACACTAACACTTTAGCCCCAATGCGTGTCTGATATTTTTAATATCTAGTGTATTCAGTGGTGTAACACAACTATATAACCTAGGTAAATAAAGTCAATGCCCTCCCCACCAGATAGGACCCCGAGCTGTTTAAGTAAATAAATCAGCCTTTCATACAACTGACGCTCTTTGACATTTAAAAAAGTGCTGGAAGAAGAAAGTGATGTTTGATCTCGTCCATAGTTTGTAAAACAAAAATCTTATAAATTTATAATGAACATGAAAAAAAATAGGAATAGAAATAAATTTAAATGTTAAAAGTAGATTGTGTCATTTTATCAAATTAAAGAAGGTTAGTTGAAAAATAAACTTTTTAAAATACTTTTTTTTTCAATTTAAAAAACACTTTATAATTATTCAAATATGAATAAAAACAATATTTAAAAAACTCCACAAAATAATTAAACTTGAATAATTGTTGACGAGTTATGTTATGAAAAAAGGACATTTTAAGTGGTTGGATGATGTCCAAGACACAGAATACAATTTAATCAAACAACGATAAACATAGATATCAATGTGGTCAAAATCCAAAAATAGAAGAACGTAGAAGGCCGACTTTGATTTTTTTGCATGATTACAATACGTCGTCTATACTTTGTATACCAGAAAATAAAAAAACGACGTGAATGATACAAATCACATCACGTTACTTCGGCCACTATTAAAACCAAACAGTTTTGCTATGAATTATTGATGAATAGGCTTTGTTTTGATAGTTGAAAACTCGATCGGTGAATGGCAGCTACATTCATAATTAACTTCCGATCACTCAATATGTCACATGGCAATGTGGTGGCTATCGACTGAAGGTTGTGTTAACTTAAGGAGTGTCTTGCAGATTTTGATTGATAATGTTTTTTATAGAAAAATTAAAAATGTTATTTTATGTCTATATGACGGAATCTATTTTGTGTGGCTAGTATTCTAGCAATTCGAATCCGGGATGAAGTCAGTACAACTTCCCTGATTTTACCCAGGTTTGACCAGAATTTCTTTCAGGCATCTTTTTGAAATGAATTTATGTAGAAAATACATACTTTTGTAGTCAGCAACCCCCTCCTCTTCCCCCAAAGTTTCAAGTACCCCACTTCGCCTGAGAAAAAAAGGCTGAAGGAAACGCTGGCCCGTATGGGTACCTAAATCATGTTAGGGAAAGTTAGGGTGGCTATGTTGACCAAAATTTGTATGACGAGGTCAAAAAAACGAATGAAACAGTCAGGTTTGAAAAGGTAATTTTACTTTTTAGTAACTTTACAAATCACACAAACATGGAAAACCCTCTGTTTATCACTAACCTTATAAACATTTTAAACCTTTTTTAGTCTAAAAAAATGTGTAATTGTGTTTAAATCTGCTTGTCAACGTGTATTTATATATGCATATTTTAAACGATACATAGAGAACAGTTCCAGTAACGTAAAAGAAAATGTATGTAGAAGTATTAGTTACCATACGTTGATCACATATGATTATTGAACAATACATATGTGGTTTGTTAGTAATTAGCCAAGAGTCGTTTATAAACATGTTTTAATAAGTATCATAAACACCAATTAACTAACTTCAGAAATCTCCCCATCCCACCCCTCATCCGGCGGGTCGGTCGGTCGGTCGGTCGGTCGGGTCGGTCGGTCGGTCGGTCGGTCGGTCGGTCGGTCGGTCGGTCGGTCGGTCGGTCGGTCGGTCGGTCGGTCGGTCGGGGTCGGTCGGTCGGTCGGTCGGTCGGTCGGTCGGTCGGTTCGGTCGGTCGGTCGGTCGGTCGGTCGGTCGGTCGGTCGGTCGGTCGGTCGGTCGGTCGGTCGGGTCGGTCGTCGGTCGGTCGTCGGTCGGTCGGGTCCGTCGGTCGGTCGGTCGGTCGGTCGTCGGTCGGTCGGTCGGTCGGTCGGTCGGTCGGTCCGGTCGGTCGGTCGGTCGGTCGGTCGGGTCGGTCGGTCGATCGGTCGGTCGGTCGGTCGGTCGGTCGGTCGGTCGGTCGGTCGGTCGGATCGGTCGATCGGTCGGTCGGTCGGGTCGGTCGGGTCGGTCGGTCGGTCGGTCGGTCGGTCGATCCGTCCGTCCGTCCGTCCGTCCGTCCGTCCGTCCGTCCGTCTGTCAGTTATTCTGTGAGTTAGTCGGGCAGTAAGTCAATCATCCCTCAATCAGTCCGCGAGTCAGTCCGCCAGTTTGTCCGTCAGTCAGTCCGTCATTTAGTCGGACGGTCGGTCGGTCGGTCGGTCGGTCGGTCGGTCGGTCGGTCGGTCGGTCGGTCGGTCGGTCGGTCGGTCGGTCGGTCGGTCGGTCGGTCGCTCGGTCGGTCGGTCGGTCGGTCGGTCGGTCGGTCGGTCGGTCGGTCGATCCGTCCGTCCGTCCGTCCGTCCGTCCGTCCGTCCGTCTGTCAGTTATTCTGTGAGTTAGTCGGGCAGTAAGTCAATCATCCCTCAATCATTCCGCGAGTCAGTCCGCCAGTTTGTCCGTCAGTCAGTCCGTCATTTAGTCGGACGGTCGGTCGGTCGGTCGGTCGGTCGGTCGGTCGGCCGGTCGGTCGGTCGGTCGGTCGGTCGGTCGGTCGGTCGGTCGGTCGTCGGTCGGTCGGTCGGTCGGTCGGTCGGTCGGTCGGTCGGTCGGTCGGTCGGTCGGTCGGTCGGTCGGTCGGTCGGTCGGTCGGTCGTCGATCCGTCCGTCCGTCCGTCCGTCCGTCTGTCAGTTATTCTGTGAGTTAGTCGGGCAGTAAGTCAATCATCCCTCAATCAGTCCGCGAGTCAGTCCGCCAGTTTGTCCGTCAGTCAGTTCGTCATTTAGTCGGACGGTCGGAGGTCGGATTTAACGCTCATCAAGCAAATAATAGCCCGATAGTCAAAAATGTATATCTCACTCGCACACGATGAATTAAAATTGGTAGTTTCTAATTACCTATTCCCACCAGGCCATCCAAAATACATATTAAGTGGACTTAATTAAGCGTGGTCAGTTCAATAGTTAACTGTCTAGGGAATACGCCCCGTAAAAAAAATCACATAATTTCTGGTTTTTCGTCATGATGGGTATTTTTTTTGCACTTTTTGATACCTTGTCCATTTTTGTATTAAGAAAATAATAATTTTAATGATAAAGAAAATGTTTAAAATACCATTTTTATGACCTTATTGATCACAGAATAGTCATTTTTCCCCAATCTTACAAGCCCTCTACAAAAATGTGTAAATCTGTCATTATATTGTATTTATCATTATTGGAAAGCTGAATTTCTCATGTATTTGATAATCTTAATTTCCATCATCTTGGAGACACCCAAAGCTTACAATCGGCTTTACAGTTTCCACAGTTATGATATTTTCGTTACCTACTTTTTATTTATGTTGGCTGTTTTTCTCAGTTCGCAGTTTTTAACACAAAAAAGCCTACTACTTTTTCATTTATTAAAATATGCCCACCATATTTTAGGTAACTATTTTTCATACAAAAATAAAACTTTTGTCATGAGGGAATTAGGATGGCTTTGGTAGAAAAAAGTATATGGTAAATATTATGCAAATTTTAAAAATTTTGGACCACTAAAAAGGGTACGAATTTTTAGGCCTTGTGGAAGTCTTACTATAATCTATTTTAAAAAGTTGCGACAAAAGTTGAAATATATACTGAAATATAAGCAGTTTAAATTTAAACTTCTATAAGTGCATGAATAAAAAAAGCCTTAGCATTTTTAAAAGTACCGAAAAATTCAAAAGTGCGGAGGTTCTTTTGTGTTTCCATGACTACTAAAATTGTTTTCAACCCTTTTTTCTATTTAATTCTTATTTTCACGTGCTAAACATGATAAAAGTATTAAAAGTGCTTAAGATCTTAAATAAAAAATGAAAAATAGAAAAAAATAAACGTAGCATATCTCCTGTAGATTTCATAAAGAAATCCAGGTACCTATCAGAGTTTGTTTGTCTCGGACCGAATAATTACGGGTTTATGTTTTAAAACACCTTTATCACACTCACCTTCCTGTAGGGAAATAAAGACTTGCAAAACAGAGGCAAAATGTTGCTTTAAACAGAATATTTATTCTAAGCAAATCGACAAGAAACAATTGACCAAACACACTCAAGCTTTTCAATTTACAGTGTATAATGGGCTGAGAAAAAAAGTGCATTGAAAAAAACAATGTTCAAAAACATTTCATTTAACCACGCCACTTAAATTTTTACACTACTCTCCCTACTGTAAGCAACAATACAAACTTTAAACTGGTATTGTGCGCTGTTTTGAATTTTAGTTATAAATTTAAATGTATCATAAAATGCTTGATTGCTTGATTTCGCAACTAGCTAAATTGATGGAAAAGGGGAGATATATTATAAAGGTATATTTATCATTAATACATTGTCAGTGCCTTGTAATATATTTAAACAATCAATGATTTGTATTAAATAGGGGTGAAAATGGTAGTAACCTATTTCTTCGTTATTTCAAAGCAGTTCTATCCTCTCTGTTAACCCATATTATCCCAAGGTCTCAAATTTTTATAATTTTTTTGATATAGTTTAGCTTTTGGGCACTGAATGAAGGAATGACTATAGATTTTTTTAAAATCAATACTTTTTGAAACATCGATTTTTAAAAAAAACTTCCCATAAATGGGACGCTAACAACGAACGGCCCCATGTACATTTATTGAGAAACAAGTTAATTAAAAAAGTCTAGTGACATTTGTGCGCAATTTCCTTATGTTATCTAAAAATAGCTCTGACGTATAATGTTGGGGTGCGTTCAAGCTAGAAGAACGATCGGTTTGTAGGTGTTTATGTAATTTTAAAATTTGTGACCGAACGAGAGGATATTTTTGAAAACTTTTTTCGGCAATATTGTTCTAAATTATGACAGAAATCGATTGGTACATGTTTCAAGTCGCTAAGTGGCTTGGTTGCCGAGATATGGGCCAAAAACTGATTTTTTTCGAGGTTTTTTGGCTTTTCCGGGAAATACATGAAAGAAACCCGGAATTTTTATGGCCTATGCTCATTCTCGTAACTTGCTTAACATAATTGCTTTTGTAACTAGTCATCGATATTGCTTCGTTGAGGAGGAGATACGACTTAAAGCCCGGACACACATTCATCCATACATTCATTCATCCATCCATCCATTCCCAGAAATGACGAGTTAATAAACGCAATTCTCCAGAATGGAAATTGCGCTAAAAAATGCATCTATCACAAAATATGGCTGTTCACGCGAAAATTAAGCTGTTTACTGATTTTGTATTGTTAGACCAATGATTACATTGTTTAGTACAGCAAAAAATACTGATAATGTTCAATTGGGTTAGCCATACCATGGTCTAAAATGCAGAAATTATGTTCAAATGTCTAGTTTTCTTTCAATCTAGCATTCATCAAAGTGAATAACACTTGGAAATAAGTAAAGCTGCGACTGGTACATCTACATATACACACATGATCACAAATATTGTTTTATTCATCGAAAGTGTAATATAATTAAATATAAATAATTGATTTTTTGGGGGGCGTACTTAAAATTTTCGGGGGGGGGGGGGGGTGGCTTAAATTTCCAGGTGAGGGTGGACACTGATAAAAGTATGTTTTCTTTATAAATTCAATTTTGTTCTATGGGCTGCCCCCCCCCCCCCCCCCTGTCCTCTGAAATGATGCCTGGAAAAAACTCTGCCCTCAGTGAATTTGCAAAAGACGATCCGGTCCAGTCACAGATGTCATCCTTCCACCTTCTCTATTGTTACCCTCGCTATCCCCCCCCCCCCCCCTTAAGGGCATACATTAGGACATCAGACATCTATTTCTAGGGCCCGGTTCCGTCTCTGGGTTCCTGTATTGAGTGCTCATGGCTCTCATCCATGTATACACCTCACTATGCAAATAACTCCCAATCTAGCACCAGCAATCCCCTTAAAAAGCCTCGTTTAAGTTAACAAAGTAAAACTGGTATCGGGAACCTTTGGAGGTGAATATTATTGGGGCATGACAACAGTACACAGCTAATTCACATTTCTCTTATATGTAGCTTGAGCTCTCTTATATAAGGAGTGTTAAACAACCCATATGACTGAATCGTTTCACCCAAATCGTGACCATTGTTATTATTCTGGTTTGGTATAAGTAAATTTACAGCAAAACTAAATTAGTTTATATTCAATGGTATCAAATACTTCAATTAATGTAATTCTGAAAACTTAAAAATAAAATGTAAGTTTTTCAATATTTCAATTTTTAATACAATAATATATAAGTAAATATAGGTCAAGGTCATAATTAAATATCTATAAATACTACTTAACACCCCAAAGTCAATAGTTTACATAGTCAACAAAAGTTTCACTATATATCACCATTTAACATAAATATTTGCATCTGTGTTTCTTGCTAGTGTCCAACAAATGTAAAGTTTGTGTAACAATCTACATAAATATAAGTCAAGGTCATAATTAAATATCTATAAATACTACTTAACACCCCAAAGTCAAAAGTTAACAAAGTCAACAATTGTTTCACCATAAATAACCATTTAACATAAACATTTGCATCTGTGTTCCTAGCTAGAGTCCAATAAATCTGACGTTTGTGTAACAATCTACATGGGGACTTTCGTTGCTAGCGTCTCACTTATGGGACGCTTGTTGTACACTTGATATAATATGGTAGTTAAAAAAATTGTTACTCTTAAATTTTTATCAGATATAAATATGGTACTGCTGCAAGTTTCAAATGTATTTTGCACTTAAAATGTTAATATTTTAGAAGATATGCATTTTCCTGTGCGCATATTTTCTTTTTTCAGCCGTTTTGACAAGTCCTGCAAAGCCGGCGCTATAACATTTTTCTAAATTAATTGTTTTCACAAAGCACACACAAATTCAATAGTCTAACCATTTTCAAATACAATGAAACATTATTTGTGTTTTAAGTAGTTTTTAATAAATTTTAGCAGTTTTTTTTACAAGCGTCCCATAAGTGGGACGCTTGCAGAATATGCGTTAATCCATTGTTTGCTCTAATTTTAAAGATTATTGTAGAAATGTTGATTTTTAAATAAATTCTAAACATTTTTATAACTACAAAGCTAAACTTATGTGCGCATCTGTAGTAATGCTCATGCATTCCATGCCTGATCTAGTGCTGTAAATGTCGCATCTGTGTTGTAGACCAACAAGGAACTTAGACTTGTGTTCCTGGTGGAGAAGTCCATAAGCTGGCATTGTTTGGTAGAGGAGATCCAGTTAAAACCCATACAGATCTGGTCGTTTCTGTATTGCAGACAGGCAAAACCACATTCTAAAAAGCTGCGTTTCGTTGTGTTAAGGACTGGGGGGAGTTGGAGACGTGTGTTTTTGTTAGTTACAAACCACGAATCTTTTGGGTCAAATAAATATCCCATGACTTGCAGTTCACAGATGGTTACGACAGAATAGTACAATCTGTAATTTTAAATCATGTGCATGTATCTACATTTGCTAAAATGATTTTAGAGTTTATATATATATATATATATATATATATATATATATATATGTATATATATATATATATATATATATATATATATATATATATATATATATATATATATATATATATATATATATATATATATATATATATTATACAGTTTTCACTACACATCAGTGCAACAACAGTCTACACAGTATGTCACATCAACATATATACAAATGCTGTTTTATCTGACCACATAATCTAATGTACAGTCGAAACAATCACATTGTAATCTATAAAATTGAAACATATTATTCTTCAAGTTAATACGAATAAAAATAAACCGGGAGTGATCTCCCCTAAACTTTCTCGAATATTCTTATATAAAATAACAGGGAATGGGAACTCGGGCTATAGACATGATTTTTAATCCATTTTAAATACTTAAAGTTTTAAAAATAGAATAAAATCTCGTAGACAAATTAATTGCACACCAAGTGAACGCGAAATAAAAAAGCGCATAATAGTGCGCAATATTATTATTACTTTTAAAATTTACATTAGTTTTTTGAGAAATCAGAAGTAGCGTAAAGTACTACTTCCAGTCAATGGAAAGGACTCAAAATTTAATAGAAGGTAGAGAATTAGATCTTTTACTTACGTATGAAATTTCATTTATCTATCTGAAATAGTACTCAAGTTATAGGCTTTTGAAAAATTCAAAGTAGGAAAAGTACCACTTCCGGTTATTGGAAATCGCTCAAAAGTTGATACGGATCTACGATTTTGATTAAATACTTATATATGAATTTTCATCAACCTAGCTGTAACGGTACTCAAGTTATCGTGTTTACACACGGACACACACACACACACACACACACACACAGACACACAGACATACGGACAAGATTGCAAAATTATGTTTTTCCGTATCAGTGAGATGCAAAACGTCGAGATTTGCAAAAATCTCGATTTTTTTTTTTGCACGATTACAAGACTTTCTCTATACTTCGTATATACGAGAAAGTAAAAATGCAAACCGAAATTCATTTTCTGCTCAATTTTTTGTGTCTGTGTTAGGGTGGGGAAATGTACTACCACCAAATGTGAGAGTGGGGGTGATGAAGAGGGTTATAAAGATCCAAGACACACAAGTCCAAATATGTTCTTTATTAAAATTTACACAATCAATTTCCTACCTAACTAATCTATACTGTTACTATACTGTACGACTACTACTTCTATTTAACTTTTCCCTAGTTCTAAGTAACTCCGACCGTCTCTACATAACTCTACATTTCTCTACCTAGCACTGACCGTTCTCTTTGCTAGCTAACACCGTCTCTTTTGTCCCGATAACTATCACTGTCTGCCGCTAACCTAGCTACTGACCCACGCTACAGTGCTCAGCTGACCGTCCCACGTGACCGGTTAGCTCCCGTATTTTCATTGGTCTTTCTAACCAACTAGCTATAGCCTGTTTCTATTAACTAGCGTCATCACAATCTGTTCGTTTTGATTCTTTAAAAAAAAATCTAAGTACAAAAGTATTTAGAGAGATCATTTCTAAACCCTTGGTAGTGCCATCTCCATAATATTACAAAAGAATATACGAAGAAGTTTAGGGGAGTTTACTACTGCTTTATATATATATATATATATATATATATATATATATATATATATATATATATATATATATATATATATATATATATATATATATATATATATATATATATATATATATATATATATATATATATAGGTATATAAAAGATTTAGACAACGAACCTGATAACACGAACGTATCTTGCAATGACAGGAGTGGAACAGTTCCAAATGTATTTGCTAGGACCAAGGGCACCTTCCAACTTATAGCAGAATTCCCCGGGTTCCTTAGGAAAAGTTGATTTCAGTCGAGGATCTGTTCTAAACACGTCGATTGTGAAATTGTACACAGTGCTATCATTCCTGTTACTGAAAGATAAGATGATATAAATGTATGTGTCTGTACAATAGTAAATTATTCTACGAAAAATAAAGAAAGCGGGAGTGATCTCCCATAAAACTATAACGTTTGTACATGTGTTACTTTATCGTATACAGAATATTGATAAGGTATTGTTTTTATAAAGTGTGTGTGTGTTTGTGTGTTTGTGCCTGCCAACACAAAATCTTGAAAAAGGTCTTAGTTAGGTTTAAGAAATTTCACAAACAAATTATTATACCAAATTTATTTTCTTCTACCAGCTTTTGGGAGATTTCTGGTAAAAGAGAGTTTTATTTAATTCACTTTCGGTTTTCAAAAGACTATAACGACAAAATGTTTTAAATTAGGCGGACACATTTTTTTTTTAAATTTCCGTATTAGATCGTTTGGAAGGCAACTTTTTAACAATTTTCTTTAACCGAGTATTCCATTTCCAATAATTTGAGTGCAGTTTCCGTTTAATAGATCAACATACGTTTATGAGTATACAATCTTGTATCTTTAAGTGACCTTTGATATCGGAAAGTGGTAATTTTTATTCCGGATACCATAAGTACCGTTTCAGTTAGGTGAACAAAGGTGATTAAAACGCTTCCTCTACATTAGGCCGTGTATATATATATATATATATATATATATATATATATATATATATATATATATATATATAGGTATATAAAAGATTTAGACAACGAACCTGATAACACGAACGTATCTTGCAATGACAGGAGTGGAACAGTTCCAAATGTATTTGCTAGGACCAAGGGCACCTTCCAACTTATAGCAGAATTCCCCGGGTTCCTTAGGAAAAGTTGATTTCAGTCGAGGATCTGTTCTAAACACGTCGATTGTGAAATTGTACACAGTGCTATCATTCCTGTTACTGAAAGATAAGATGATATAAATGTATGTGTCTGTACAATAGTAAATTATTCTACGAAAAATAAAGAAAGCGGGAGTGATCTCCCATAAAACTATAACGTTTGTACATGTGTTACTTTATCGTATACAGAATATTGATAAGGTATTGTTTTTATAAAGTGTGTGTGTGTTTGTGTGTTTGTGCCTGCCAACACAAAATCTTGAAAAAGGTCTTAGTTAGGTTTAAGAAATTTCACAAACAAATTATTATACCAAATTTATTTTCTTCTACCAGCTTTTGGGAGATTTCTGGTAAAAGAGAGTTTTATTTAATTCACTTTCGGTTTTCAAAAGACTATAACGACAAAATGTTTTAAATTAGGCGGACACATTTTTTTTTTAAATTTCCGTATTAGATCGTTTGGAAGGCAACTTTTTAACAATTTTCTTTAACCGAGTATTCCATTTCCAATAATTTGAGTGCAGTTTCCGTTTAATAGATCAACATACGTTTATGAGTATACAATCTTGTATCTTTAAGTGACCTTTGATATCGGAAAGTGGTAATTTTTATTCCGGATACCATAAGTACCGTTTCAGTTAGGTGAACAAAGGTGATTAAAACGCTTCCTCTACATTAGGCCGTGTTCCACAAATTCAATTGTGTGGCATTGCAATGCATTCTATTAAAAAGAAACTAATTAGGCTTATTTTAAGCAATGTTTAAGTATCTTGGGCAAGCCACATTGTATAATTTAGAATAAAGTGAACACACACACACACACACACATTTTTATTGAACATATCCAGTTATTTCTAGCGTCAAATAGATATAGCGAAATTATAATTCTTCTATAATTAATTGTACATTTGGTTTATGAACTTACTTGTTAAAGAAAATTATTTGTTTCACCACAAAAACATTCTGAAGGTCCACCAACCACCATGACGGATTAGCGGATTGAGTATGTGAACAATGAAAATTGTCCACGTTACCATCACTGTTTCCGTCATTGGCCAACGCAGCTACAAGATAAACGCCATGATGATACCAGTTCGAAATTTGAAATGATGGTTTTTTTGTAGAAACATCCTTCAACGTTTGAGAAACGCAAACTGTTTTTGAGACTAACAGAAATAAAACGAGTGGTACAGAGCCTCTCATTGCACTGATAATATACGCTAGTAATAATATAAAGTTCCACGCCGATAAGAGATTTAATCAATATTTCTAGCGAAGCTGACGTAACGCAAATCTCTCTCTTCTTTGGCTTCTGAAGTACATGGCTCATATATACTTGTCCGATGGACGGGTGACATGCGCAGTCAGGCTTTCCTTTCATGACAATGCGTCAGGTGACGGTAAAACCATTTCGGCCTAGATCTACCTCCATTTTGTTCTTCCACCAAGTTCAACCTGCTCTGTTACTACCCCCTCCACCTCCAACAGCGACGTGTATTCTTATCTTTTGCCCCCTTCACTGGCTCTTCGCTAGTTGGCTAGATTGTCCACGTGACACACCGAGAATGTTAATTCATAAAAGGGGTAGCAAGCCAAATAAAATACTTAAAAAAACTTTAAAAAGAACCACGTTTTTCTTGTGGACTAAAAAGTAGAAAATAAATTTTTCTTTTGTGCTTCTTCGAGCTGAGCAGGTTCTTGTGATGACTGACAAAAAACGTGGGTACGTTCACCATCAAATTTCCCGACCCATCTGCCCGACCCACGTTTTTTGTCAGTCATCACAAGAACCTGCACAGCTCGAGGAAGCACAAAAGAAACATTTATTTTCTACTTTTTAGTCCACAAGAAAAACGTGGTTTTTTAAAAAGTTTTTTTTTAGTATTTTATTTTCTCCTTTTTAGTCCGTTGCTACACATGAAAAACGTGGTTTTTAAAAAGTTTTTTATATAGTTTATTTTCTATTTTATCTAATGACTTGATTAAGTATGACTTGACTAAGTGTTTATAAATACACGGACTAAAAATCTTGAGCGACCGATACGCTTTAAACAGAGAAAGGGCGTAATTTAATTAAGCCTACATGCCGTGACCAGGATTCGAACCTGGGTTGTTGCGGCCACAACGCGAAGTACTAACCACTATACGATCACGGCCAGCGCGCTCACATCGATTGGGGCCGAAGTAACTGTGTCAATAGGCCTCCAGTCTTGTCGGTATGTTTAGAAATCATGTCCTCGATTTTATGGTCCTTGGGGTGTAATTTAATTAAGCTAATTTAGGTCTCTAATTGCTAGTTTTTATGATTGCATCTGAAATTGTTAGGCGAAAATAGCCTGTAACGTTAACCTATCTATCAGCTAAATAGAAGGAGAACGTCCCCGGATTCTTTTTTCGGGGTCATATGCAAATGCCTTACGGCCTAAGTGGATGAACACTTAACACAACGACCCACTAGGGCTCGAATTTAATGTCTAGGGGAGCTAGTGATACTATTGTAATTAACACTCATCCAATCTACATACGACCTTTTAATCAGCGAACTCAGTTGTGGCAGAACACAAAGATGAACTAGATAAAATATTTAATGTATAAAATATCAAAAACCCAACTTACAAAATGTAGGAAAAATCACTATCACAGATTTCTCCACTGTCTAAAGAACAGCTACAGGCCACACAACACTGCTGTAGCTTCAAGACTTACTTAGCGACAAGTAATATTAAACTAGAAGACTAAATCAACTGAAGAAAGCAAGGCACACACAGGTCTTAAGTACTCTCACGTTCAAATGGTCAGAGTCTATAGCCGGACAATATGGACGGCTGCCTGAACGAGGTAAAACAGCCCCGTAGACTGCCAGGTCAAGAAAAACTGCCTCGTGTTGCGAGTGTGCAGTGCAATTAAAGACTTCTGTGACAGGGGAGGTTATCCTCAACTCATGTCGCCATTGGTTGGGATAATCATCTGATCAGAATCATTCAATCAGATTTTAATGGAAAATTTCTATGTCTCAAACACCTTAATAAGTCAGTGGAAAAACCCCAGGTGTTACACCATCATTCCATATAAGGAATTATACAATGTCAAAATAAAAATGACTCGACCTAAGTAGGTCACATCCCCTCCCTTTTTGGAAGTGACAGATAGGTTCCACAAAAACATACATAAGGAACCAATCTGGCAATGAAATAACAAAAATGTTTTACAAATGTAGGCAATCAAAATCATAACACCAGATGAAAATATCCCTGAACATAAAAGGGAAGTAACTCCAACTTTTACAATTGGTGAAAGGGGAGTAACCCTTCAAAAAGTAATTATACATCAAAATCCCTCAAAAAGGGGAATTACAATTTTTCCATGAGAATATTAAAAGTGGTAAACCCGCCAGGGTAAGACCTTTATTTCAATGACTAGCTACAATATCAATTGAGTCATATGAGACATATTATTATAAAAGATTACATATAATCAAAAACTACCTTTAATTAAGGTTCACCTGAAAATAAACAAAATATTCAACAGGATTGGAATTTTGAAAAAAATTCAAAACTCACACCACTCATTTTCATATGAGTGACACTCAAACAAAACCTGTTTATGGTCCTAATGAACCACAAAGCATGTCACATGATCAATGTGTGTAACAAGATTTTACATCCTTGACAAACAATCAGCCACAACATTATCACTACCCTTAATGTGTGAAATTTCCAGATTAAAATTTTGGAAATATAAGCACCATCTCAATATTCTTTGATTTGTCTGTCCTAACTTAGAGGTAAATTTCAGGGGATCATGGTCAGAAAACACTCTGACTGGATTGGTTGAAGAAGAGACATAGACCTCAAAATGTTGTAATGACAAAACCAAAGCTAAAGCCTCTTTTTCAATAGTAGAATAATTCTTTTGGTTTTCATTTAACTTCCTGGAAAAAAAGGCAATGGGATGGTCAATTCCCATGTTGTCTTCTTGAAATAGGACTGAGCCAATGGCTAAGTTGCTAGCATCAATGGCAAGTTTAAAGGGCTTGCTGAAATTTGGTGCAGCCATAACAGGAGCATTAGATAGAAATGACTTAATGGTTAAAAAAGCCTCTTGACATTTATCTGACCATTCAAACTCAACACCCTTTTTCAATAATGCAGTAAGAGGTTCAGCAATAGCTGAAAAGTTTTGACAGAACCGTCTATAGTAACCAGCCATCCCAAGGAACTTTTTGATCTCTTTACAATTTTTGGGAGGTGGTAACCTTACAATAGCATCTACTTTAGCTTCAATGGGCCGAACTTGGTTTGTTCCCACTTGATAACCCAAATAGGTAATTGAAGCTTTACAGAAATCACTTTTATGTAAGTTTACAGTAAAATTAACTTCAGACAATTTTCTAAAAAGGTTAGTCAACTGAACAATATGTTCTTCAAAAGTATTAGAAAATACAACTATATCATCTATGTAGGCCTCCCATTGGTCTATGTCAGCAATGACAGAGTTAATGACCCTCTGGAAAGTTTGACCAGCATTTCGCATACCAAAGGGCATGCGTTTGTATCTATAAAAACCATTAGGGGTTACAAAAGCAGATATTTCTTTTGCACGGTCAGATAAGGGGATTTGCCAGTATCCTGAAAGTAAATCAATTTTGGAAATTATCTTAGCCTGACCAACCTTATCAATAACGTCTTCTATCCGAGGTAAGGGATAGGAATCAGCTTTGGTGAGCGCATTCACCTTCCTAAAGTCGGTCACAAACCTGAAAGATCCACCGTCTTTCGGGACTAGGAGACATGGGGAACTCCAGTTGCTGAAACTGGGCTCAATGATATCATTCTTGAGCATATAATCAATTTCATCTTTTATCAAAGCAGCTTTTTCCGGGTTAACTCTATAGGGGTGTTGTTTAATGGGTTTTGCGTCACCAACGTCTACATCATGAGGTGGAACCTTCGCTTCTTTGGGGACATCCCCAAAAATAGAGGGAAATGTCTCAAATAACTGAGACAATCTATGGCTTTCCTCTGTGGACAAATGCATAAGGTGGACATTCAAATTATCTAAAAAGGAAGAATTTACCAATTTTGGGGGTTTCAATTTATCATGTATCACATCATCAGAAACATTTGAACATACAGGTAAAGTAGTTTTAGCTGTGGATTGAAAATTGTTACAATTATCATAATATTTTTTCAGTGAGTTGACATGATACACTGTCTGTTTCTTTCTTTTGTCGGGCGTATTGACAACATAGTTCAAATCACTTAATTTTGAATGCACAGTAAAGGGTCCACAATATCTCAAGGATAACGCATTGTTCAGATTAGGTACTAGCACAGGAACTTTGTCGCCTGGATTGAATGTTCGTTTACAAGAACTCTTATCATACAGTCCTTTCATTCTCACTTGGGCCTTTCTTAAGTTCTTGTGAGCCATTTCGCACACGGCTTTCAGTCGAACGTGAAAATCGTCGAAGTTTTCCACAGGATGATCGCTGGTACCTGTCCAACGTTCGTGTATCAGCTTCAGGGGGCCACGGACAGAATGTCCAAACACAAGTTGAAAAGGCGAGTAGCCTAAAGAGTCCTGGACACAGTCCCTCGCGGCGAAAATAATCCAAGGAACAGACTCATCCCATTGGGTGTTACTGTTAGCGAATGTCCTTAGCATGGTTTTGAGGGTTTGGTGGAACCTTTCAAGTACGCCTTGAGACTGAGGGTGGTAGGCTGAGCTGGTGATGTGGGTAACGCCTAGCTTGGCTAGCGCTTCCTGAAAATGGTGGCTGGTGAAGTTGCTGCCTTGATCTGTTTGCACGATTCTAGGTAATCCAAAGGTAGTGAAGAACCGGGTCATGGCTCTGACTACAGTCTTTGCCTTAATGTTCCGTAAGGGAATCGCCTCGGGAAAACGGGTACTTGAACACATAAAGGTAAGTAGGTACTCGTTGCCCGCCTTGGTTTTAGGCAAGGGACCTACACAGTCCATGACGATTTTAGAAAAAGGTTCTTCTAACACAGGAATCGGACTCAAAGGGGCCTTAGGAATTGTCTGGTTTGGCTTTCCGGCCAACTGACAGTTCGTGCAACTTCTACAGTAACGCGACACATCTTTTCTCATTTTGGGCCAAAAGAACAGTTCTTTGATCTTCGCCGTCGTTTTAGTGACACCTGGGTGCGCTGACATTGGATGGTCATGTGCCAGCTTAAGTATTTCATGCCGATAAGGTGGAGGGACCCACAGCTGGTTTTTACCCAACCATGGTTCGGCTGGTGAGGCATTCACCGGTATAGCGCGACGAAAGAAGAGGCCGTTCTCGGCGAAATATTCTCCATCGTCAGATGATAGAGATTTTTCGACCGTTGCTTGGAGCTCCGCGTCGACTTGTTGAGCTTTAATGATGTCTTCCTGAGATATTCTCAGGGGTAAGCCCAGGCTTGTGTTTTCTGGAAGCATAGACTCCAGTTTGGGAGTCGAATTTCTTGACGATGATGGTAGATGTGGTTCAGACGTTGTGTCAGCCAATTGTTTGGTCTGGCTTCTTGTCACCGCACATGCAGGATACAGTTCATTATCATTATCTGGAACTGTTGACAAAGGGTCTGAAACCGTACAGGGGTATACTTTGCTTCCCGCAAGGTCATTCCCTAGAAGTAGGTGTACTCCTGGGACAGGCATACTATCTATCACACCTAAAATGACCTCACCTTCGACGAGATGATGTTTCAGGGCAAACTTGTGTAGAGGGACGACAGTAGATTTTGTCCCCACTCCCTGGATAATGGAAATCTTTCCGGTGTTCGTCTCTGGTGTAATGTCCATTGAACTTTTCAAAAGGAGTGATTGTGACGCTCCTGTGTCTCTTAGAACGGTGATATTCTTCTGAGACAACGGATCACCTGGTTTGCTAATGATGGCTTCGGCAATAAAAGATGAAAAGTCAACTTTTCTCGATCCCTCGAGATCGGTAGACTCGGAAGAAACTGGATGGTGGCGAGAACAGTCAAAATGTGACTGCACATAATGTGTGGAGACTTGACTACCTTCTTGCGGACACTTAGGGTTAGAGTCCTTTAGAATTCTAGAGTTCATAGTTGAACTGGCTGCTTGAGGGGATAGAGCATAGTGCGCAGAAGTACGCACCACCTCTCTGTTATATTGACGACGTTTGTAACAGTCCTTGACAAGATGACCAGGCCTTTTGCAGAACTGGCATACTGCTCGACGATTGAGAGTTGATCTTGGTTTCTCTCTGGACTGTAATGCCTTCACGTGTTGGCCAACAGGAGGATTGCTGCCAAAAAGGGGAAGCACGGGGTTGAGGCGGTTTCCTGACACTGGTGGTTTCTTATGCACCAACATATATGTGTCAGCCGACTCAGCAGCCTTCTGGATGTCAGTTATCTTGTTATCCAGTATGTGTAGTCGTATCTCTTCAGGCAGGGACGATAGGAATTCTTCCCTTAGGATAAGTGACCTGAGTTTCTCAAACTCAGAAACTTCCTCAGAGTGTAGCCACCTTGAGAATATTTTCTCCTTTTCAAAGAGAAATTCCACATATGATTGTGTGGGTAACTTGCGGAGTGTTCGGAATTTTGTCCGATAGGCCTCGGGCGTCAGTGCGTAGGCCTTTAAAATGGCAGTCTTGACCAAACTATAGTTATTTTGAACGCCGTGAGAGAGTGCCTGGTATGTTTTTGCAGCTTTCCCAGTAAGGACAGAGCTCAATAAAGCAGTAATGGAAGTTTCGGGCCATTCACATGTCTTCGCTAAACTCTCAAACGAGTTAAAGAAAACGACCAAATCTGTTTCATCAAATTTAGGAACTAATTTCCCAAATTTGGCAATCACTTGCCCTACCGACAACTTTTTTGGATCTACCAGAGAAGTGACATCACTAACTTGACCAAACTCTAATTCCAACCTCCTCTTATCTAAAGCAATTTTAGCCTCTATCTCCTGTTTCTCTAAAGCAACTTTCTCCTTCTCTAGAGCAATTTTAGTTTCAAACTCCTTTTCTTTTAAAGTCTTCTCTAAAGCAACTTTCTCCTTCTCTAAAGTAACTTTCTCCTTCTCTAAAGCAATTCTAGCTTCTAATTCTACCTTCTCTAGAGTTTTCTCCTCGCGGAGCAACACACCAGCCAACAAACTTTCATCAAATACTCCTTCATTAATGAAATGAACAACAATTTTATCTCTCAACACCTCTGACTTCTGCGTAACAGAATAATCCAATTTCAATTCCTTAACAACACTAACCAAAACTTTTCTACTCAACTTTTCTACATCTTCAACAGTAGGATTAGCCAAAAAAGACTCCATAACTCTAACTTGAAAATCACAACAAGCCTAGATTCTTTAAATTAACACACCGTGTTGGGCCGTGTACTTGACCTCTAAATGTAGGACGTGACACGTCTGCTTATTTGACCTAGATACTCTAGCCTGAGCGCGCGTTGTAAGAACACTGCGCTACTGGATATAAAAACAACTAAATCCAACTAACCTTAATATTCAACTGATATAACCAACAACTGGAACGACAGATTAAATCTCGGCGAGACCCCACTTTGTAACGTTAACCTATCTATCAGCTAAATAGAAGGAGAACGTCCCCGGATTCTTTTTTCGGGGTCATATGCAAATGCCTTACGGCCTAAGTGGATGAACACTTAACACTTAACGACCCACTAGGGCTCGAATTTAATGTCTAGGGGAGCTAGTGATACTATTGTAATTAACACTCATCCAATCTACATACGACCTTTTAATCAGCGAACTCAGTTGTGGCAGAACACAAAGATGAACTAGATAAAATATTTAATGTATAAAATATCAAAAACCCAACTTACAAAATGTAGGAAAAATCACTATCACAGATTTCTCCACTGTCTAAAGAACAGCTACAGGCCACACAACACTGCTGTAGCTTCAAGACTTACTTAGCGACAAGTAATATTAAACTAGAAGACTAAATCAACTGAAGAAAGCAAGGCACACACAGGTCTTAAGTACTCTCACGTTCAAATGGTCAGAGTCTATAGCCGGACAATATGGACGGCTGCCTGAACGAGGTAAAACAGCCCCGTAGACTGCCAGGTCAAGAAAAACTGCCTCGTGTTGCGAGTGTGCAGTGCAATTAAAGACTTCTGTGACAGGGGAGGTTATCCTCAACTCATGTCGCCATTGGTTGGGATAATCATCTGATCAGAATCATTCAATCAGATTTTAATGGAAAATTTCTATGTCTCAAACACCTTAATAAGTCAGTGGAAAAACCCCAGGTGTTACACCATCATTCCATATAAGGAATTATACAATGTCAAAATAAAAATGACTCGACCTAAGTAGGTCACAAGCCTGCATTCCAAATTTCAGATCTCTAGAGCAATCAGAAGTGGGCTAATTTTCGATGTCAATTTTAACAACAAACATCCAAACAAACAAACAAATAAACGCGAAGCTGAGTTAAGAAAAACGTGTTAAAAATACACTCTCTTTCAGAACTGAGCTCAGCTGGTGGTGTCGTTGGGATCGTCGGCCCGACCTCCCCGTGTTGTTTTTGTTTGGTTTTACTTTGTTTCTTATTTTCTTTTTACCAGTATTGATATGCATATATGATTATCATTGTAACAATAAATAACATATATTATCTTGCTGTTATGCATTATTACTTACATGCTGTAAGTACACTGTTACCCTGTTCGTGGCTTAGTCCATGTGGCAGTCGATAACTTACCTGATTTACATAATTAAACTTTGCACTGCCCGTGTCTTTGCACACAGGACATTTGAATACTTATTTGACTTTAAAAATTCTTGCCCGTGACGTAATTCCACGTGGCAGTTGAGTATACATTTCAGTTACCTACTGTACTACTTTCATCCTGCACGTGTAAGAGCCATGGAGCAGTATATACAATGCTATTATACACTGCAGCATTCTATTTTACTTCATGCCGTAATTTGCAGGCACTGAGTTGACCCGTAGTCATCGGACCTGATATTTTATTTTATTCACCGGCCGTAAACCCTTGCCAGAGACAAGAGGTCATCGGACCTGGTAAAAAAAACTCTACTAAGGTTGTAAACTTTGTTCATTGAATTGACACTTAGTCCTCCGACCTTAATGATAGTACGTCTAGTTATACTATACTAGAGTCTATATTCCGAGTTGAATTTGCGCATTTTACATGTTATCGCTATTATTACGGTACACTTATACTTTTACCATTGACTTGCAGGCTTGTACCGTCCTGTACATTTACCGTTGACACGCTTCTTTCTTCCTTCCTTCCTTATACGGAAACCGACTCAGAAGGTTCACTTCCATTAGCCAGGCAGGCCTCAGAGTGGCAAACCCTACCATAAGACCAAGTTTCCCACACATCTGTCGCTACTTCCGTCGGCTCTCACCGGGCTTTCCTTCCCCACCACCAGACGCGGGACGTCGTCCTAACGCCTGGTACCCAGCTTGATCGAGGGGGGGGGGGGGGCGTTTGGTCGTTCTTTGAGCCTAGCGCATACAGCAGCTCTACTCGGCCAGATCAAAAACCTCTAGCTGCTGTTGGCTACCACTAGCCATTCCGCACCCACTAGGGGGGTCATGAGCTTGGTCCGACTAGTGGCACTCTTCCGAAGCCACGTGAAGGCCGCAGCTTAAAGTCAAGATATCTGGTTAGGGTCGAGAGCAAACCCCTCTTGGTTCCCGGCAGTTTTGCACCTCTCCTCCCCCACGCTAATATGTAGGGGACTTGGGAGTCCGACGTACCAGACTCTTCGGAACGTTGACACGCTATTTGTCCTGATTTTAGACATCGGACCTCGGAAGGCTTCATAAAACCAAAACATTTAGGGGTGCTGTCGTTATACGTTGGTAGCGGTCGGAATAAATTATTAAGCATAGCGAATCCCCATTAGCATGTCCCCCTCCCTGAAAGAATAGAGCAAACATATATAATTTATATAGAAAAAAACATAATATCTATCCACATTAATGAAAGAAACCTTGCTACGACACCTCATTTGTTTTCTCCAAAAAAAAAACAATTAAAAAAACACTTTTACTAAATGCATGACCAATGGCATCATTTTTGTTAAAAAAATGAATCCTATTATTTAACAACCAAATTGTCATAATTAGTTAAATTGGGCATTCTTTAAGATCCATTTTTAGAGCAAGATATTTTTCATACATAGACTAAGTTTATTTTTGTTTGGTAGAATATATATGCATGGAAGACTATATGTAAAGGTCGTTTACGTATAATTGATACATACATATATATATATATATATATATATATATATATATATATATATATATATATATATATATATATATATATATATATATATATATTCAAAGAAATTTTTTTAGATGTAACAATATGCAAAAATCGTTCAAGTCAAATATACATTATTTCCTTGTACGTAATCATATGTTGAGAACCGCTGTAAAGAAATCGCAATCAGTGCAGTTAGTTCGCAATTGTTAGTGCATAAACAGAAATAACAATAGATTGTTTAAATAGAAAAAAAAACAGTCACTTAACACTGCAGTGCCGGTTATGATTTATTGATAAAATGTTCTATACTAGCACTTCAGCCCCAATGTGTGTCAGATATTTTTAATATCTAGTGTATTTAGTGGCGTAACACAACAATATAACCTAGGTGGACAAAATCAACGCCCCACCCCCACCAGAGGGGCCCTCTAGCTGTTTAAGTAAATAAATCAGAATTTGATACAATTGACGTTCTTCGACATTTAAAAAAATGCTTGAAGAAGAAAGTGATGTTTGTTCTGATCCATATTTTGTAAAACAAAAATCTTATGTATTTATAATGAACATGAAAAACTAAGAGTAGAAAAAAATTTAAATGTTAAAAGTAGATTGTGTCATTTTATCAAATTAAAGTAGGTTAGTTGAAAAATAAACTTTTTAAAATACTTTTTTTTTCAATTTAAAAAGAAAATATATAATTATTCAAATATGAACAAAAACAGTATTTACAAAATTCCTCAAAAAAATAAAACTTGAATAATTGTTGACGAGTTTTGTTATGAAACAAAAGGAATTTGTAAGTGGTTGGATGATGTCCAAGACAGGGAAAACAATTCAATCAAACTACGATAAAAATAGATATCAATGTGGTCAAAATCAAAAAATAGAAGGACGTAGAAGGCCGACTGAATATTTTTGCATTACACTATGTATACGAGAAAGTAAAAACAACGACGTGAATAGTAAAATTGAAAGCACTTCACGTTACTTCAGGCAATATTAAAACCAAACAGTTTTACTATAAATTATTGATGATAGGCTTTGATTTGAAAGTTGAAAACTCGTCCCGGTGAATGGTCGCTACATTCATAATTAACTTAAGATCACTCAATATGTCACATGGTACTATGGTGGCTATGGACTGAAGGCTGTGTTTACTTAAGGAGTGTCTTGCAGATTATAATTGATAATGTTTTTTAGAGAAAAATAAAAAAGGTTATTTTTTGTCTATATGACGGAATCTATTTTGTGTGGCTAATATTTTTGCAATTTGAATCCGGGATGAAGTCAGTACAACTTCCCTGATTATACCCAGGTTTGGTCAGAATTTCTTTCAGGCATCTTTTTGAAACAGAATTTATATAGAAAATAAATGCTTTGTAGTCCGCAACCCCCTCCTCTTCCCCCAAAAGTTTCAAGTCCCCAGCTCGCAGGAGAAAAAAAAAGCTGAAAGAAACGCTAGGGAAAGTAATTGCGGGTGGGTATTTTGACCACAATTTAGACGACGAGGTCAAAGAAACAAATGAACAGTCAGGTTTTTAAAATGTAAATTAGCTTTTTAGTAACTTTACAAAAAACACAAACATGGAAACCATCTTTTTAACACTAAACCTATAAACATTTTAAACCTTTCTTAGTCTAAAAAAATGTGTATTTGTGTTTACGTGCCTGCGTGTAAACGTGTTAAAAAGATAGTTTGTATCTGCATATTTTAAACGATAATTAGAGAACTGTTGCATTTTCGTAGAAGAAAAGAGTCAATTGTAAATATGTTTAAATAAGTATCACTAACCCCAATTAACTAACTTCAGAAATCTCCCCATCCCATCACTCATCCGTCCGCACTGATGTCGGTCTTTTTGCAGGTCTGTCGGTCGGTCGGTCGGTCGGTCGGTCGGTCTGTCGGTCGGTCGGTCGGTCGGTCGATCTGTCGGTCGGTCGGTCCTTCAGTTAATCCGCCAATCAGTCCGTCAGTCGCTCTGTACGTTATATAGTCAGTGAGTAACTCGGCCAGTCAGTTAATCATCCCTTAGTCAGTCCGTCTGTCAGTACCTCAGTCAGTCAGTCAGTCCGTCAGTCAGTCAGTCAGTCCGTCAGTCAGTCAGTCAGTCCGTCAGATAGTCCGTCCATCACTCAGTCCGTCACTCAGTCCGTTAGATAGTCCGTCCGTTAGTCAGTGAGTTAATTGAGTCAGTCCGTCAGTCAGTCCGTCAGTCAGTCAGTCAGTCAGTCATTTAGTCGGTCGGTCGGTGGTCTGATTTAACACTCATCAGGAAATTAATAGCCCGATCTTCAAAAATGTATATCTCACTCGCACACTATGAATTAAAATTGATTATTTCTAATTACACATTCCTACCAGGCCGTCCAAAATGCATATTAAGAAGCGTTACATACAGAGGCGTAGCGGGGGGCGTGGGGGGGAACATATATCCCCGGGCGCCGACCTTAGGGGGGGGCGCCAAATTGAAAGTTTGAGGGGGGTGGGTGCAAATGAAAAGTTCGAGGGGGGGGGGGGGGTGCAAATCGAAAGTTTGAGGGGGGGGGGGGGGTGCTAATGAAAAGTTCGAGGGGGGGGGGGGGGGGTTGCAAATCGAAAGTGTCCCCGGGAAGGGTCGCTACGCCTCTGGTTACATAAGCGTGGTCAGTTGAATGGAGGAGAACGAATTGACGATAATCCTTCCATTTTATTGTTCATATAGATTAAAAACTTGCTTTATAAATTTAGCAAAAAAGCGACCGTAAAAATAATTAAAAGTAAGTCTAAAAGTAATTCAGAAATCTATAATATAAGCGGTCTGTGGTGTGTCAGTCCTTCCTTCCTTCTGTCATCGCTATAGCTTTTGGAACCATAACAGGAAACATCGCACCATACTGTGCTTTTCAGTGTACCGCAGTGTCTTATTATAAGTAATAGTGTAGGGTTTGTTTATATAACGACGTAGAGCTATTTTATAATTGCCACTGTGTTTACTCTTTTGCATAACTTAAAGAAAATATTAAATACACGCACATTGCTAAAACATATTAAAAGGATCAATGTCAAATATCATTTTCGTTTATATTCCTAGAAAAAGTGGATACATTTTAATAACATAATAACAGTACGGTAGAAAAATCAAATTAATTTAACTCTTTTCTAATTTTGACAAAGGAGGTAATTTAAAAATACATTAAACTCACGCTAATAAAAAATGTGAATGCAAATATACGTTCGTCATAGAAGGAATTAGTGTTGCAATAATATAATTAGCAAAATGTGAATGCAAATTATGCAGACGAGTAAGAGTACATTATTATTGGAATATTATAATTAGCATTGATTGATAAAAGGCTATCTTTTATTTATTTTATTCACTGAATGTAATGTTTACTACTTATAATTTTTAATCAACTATTAAGCACTATTATAGACGCGTCATCGCGTTCATTCGGTGCGCAATAGTTTTAGTTATGAAACTCTATTGTTAATTTTTAAAATTTAAAGTACTGGGGAAAAAATGCGTGAATTGATAAAGTGATATAATATGGTAGGTAAAACACGGATATTTTAAATACTGCTGGGGGTTTTATAGGAGAGGCGTAGAGAGGGGGGGGGGGAACATATGTCCGACCTAAGGGGGCGCCAAAGTGGGTTGGAAAAAATTTGCGGGGGAGGGGGGTGGTGGAAATCGAAAGTTTGAGGGTGGTGGGAGGGTGCAACTCGAAAGTTTGAGGGGATGCAAATCAACAGTTTGAGCGGGGGGAATTTCAAATCGAAAGTTTAAGGGGGTGGGGTGGAAATTGAAATTTTGAGGAGAAGGGGTGCAAATCCTAAGTTTGAGGGGGGAGGGAGTCAAATCGAAAGTTTTTCCCCGGGCGCCGGAAAGGGTCGCTACGCCTCTGTTTTATAGTCATTCACTGTGTCAGACGCGTCCGGCGGCGCTCGGAAAGGGCGCGATTTGGCGCTACGGGCTAGACTGTGAGCAATATGCCTTTATGATTGCATTTAAATTGAAATTTTGAGGAGAGGGGGTGCAAATCCTAAGTTTGAGGGGGGAGGGAGTCAAATCGAAAGTTTTTCCCCGGGCGCCGGAAAGGGTCGCTACGCCTCTGTTTTATAGTCATTCACTGTGTCAGACGCGTCCGGCGGCGCTCGGAAAGGGCGCGATTTGGCGCTACGGGCTAGACTGTGAGCAATATGCCTTTATGATTGCATTTAAATTGTGTATATGTTATGAGTGTTATGTTTGTTTTTTCGTTCGTTTTTTTGCGTTCGTTCGTATTGTGTTAAGTTTTGTTCTGTTCCCAAGTTGGTACATTTAAAAAAGATTTACCGTGGCGGAGCACGGGATGCAGCTAGTCTATAATATAAGCGGGCTGAGCGTGTGTCAGTCCGTCATCGCTATAGTTTTTGGAACCATAAAAGTAAACATCGCACCATGCTGTGCTTTTCAGTGCACCGCAGTTTTTTTTATTATAAATAATATAGTAGGGTTTGTTTATATAACGACATAGAGCTATTTTATAATTGCCACTGTTTTTACTTTTTTGAATAACGTTAAGAAAATATTAAATACACGCACACTGCTAAAACATATTAAAAGTATTAATGCCAAATATCATTTTCGTTTATATTCCCAGAAAAAGTGGATACATTTCAATAACATAATAGCAGTACGGTAGAAAAATCAAATTAATTTAACTCTTTTTTCTAATTTTGACAAAGGAGGTAATTTAAAAACTCACGCTAATAAAAAATGTGAATGCAAATATACGTTCGTCATAGAAGGAATTAGTGTTGCGATAATATAATTAGCAAAATGTGAATGCAAATTATTCGGATGTGTAAGAGGAAATTATTGTTAGAAAATTATAATTAGCATGGATTGATAAAAGGCAATCTTTTATTTATTTTATTCACTAAATTTAGGCCCTACTGTTTATTACTTATGATTTTTAATCAACTATTCAGCACTATTATAGACGCGTCATCGCGTTCATTAGGTGCGCAATGGTTTTAGTTATGAAACTCTATTGTAAATTTTTAAAATTTAAAGTACTGGAAAAATAAACCGGGAGTGATCTCCCCTAAACTTTCTCGAATATTCTTATATAAAACAACAGGGGATGGAACTCGGGCTATAGACATGATTTTAGTCCATTTTAAATACTTAAAGTTTTAAAAATAGAATAAAATCTCTTAGACAAAAGAATTGCACACCAAGTGAACGCCTAATAAAAAAAGTGCATAATAGTGCGCAATATTATTAGTACTTTAAAAATTTACATTAGTTTTTTTTTTGAGAAATCGGTAATAGCGTAAATTACTACTTCCGGTCAACGGAAATTACTCCAAATTTAACAGAAGGTAGAGAATTAGATCTTTTACTTACATGTGAAATTTCATTTATCTATCTGAAATAGTACTCAAGTTATAGGCTTTTGAAAAATTCAAAGTAGAAAAAATACCACTTCCGGTTATCGGAAATCACTCAAAAGTTGATACGGATCTACGATTTTGATAAAATACTTATATGTGAAATTTCATCAACCTAGCTGTAACGGTACTCAAGTTATCGTGTTTACACACGGACAGACAGACAGACACACAGACATACGGACAGAATTGCAAAGCCCAGTTTTTCAGACTGGATTACGCATACAATCTTAATTTTGATAAATCTGGATTGATAATTTTTGCCCGATTAAAATAAGTCCTCTATACTTCGGATGTGATGAAGGGCTGAGGTGTAATACGGTGAAAATTGTTAAAATTTCAAGTGATTTTTGTGCACGATTACAATACTTTCTCTATACTTCGTATATACGAGAAAGTAAAACATCGTGAATGGATAAAGTGAAATATTGTAGGTAAAACACGAATATTTTAAATACTGCCTATTATTTATACTGTTTACTAATTATTATTCTATCTTTCGGTTTGCCGACAAGCTAGGGGTTTTATAGGAGAGGCGTAGCTAGGGGGGGGGGCATATGTCCCCTGGTGCTGGCCTTAGGAGGTGCCAAAGTGGGTTGGAAAAAATATGCGAGGGGGGGGGGGTTGGAAATCGGGATGCAGCTAGTTTAATATGTTTAGAATCAATGTAATAAAATATGCAAATCCAAAGAACTTGAAAATAATTTGTTGAGTTTAAGGCTACATGACTATTTATTTTCATCAAACCTAAGTTATAACAGGATGTTTCAATTTCCTAAGACACATTGATTGGCTGTACAGGAACTCTGTGATCGATAGCTATTTTGTTTACAAAACTTTGCAGATAAGGATTTAATTAGCAATGCAAATTTGAAACCCATGATCTAGTTTTCCTTTTATTTTCGCTTAAAATGTGTACAATAAAATTAATGGCAGCCTATCGAATTTGTATATATGGATGCCATTGTTTATGTTGTCATTACAAGTGAAAAACAAATTGTTTTTGCTTTCTTAAAAAAATAATTAGTTATCGAAAATATTAAAAACATCAAATACATCCAACCTTGAGTAAAGTCCGAAAAAAAACAGACAGACAGGATTTTAGAACCATATTTATTGTAACTACGCCGTACATGATTTTTAAATTAATTAATGGGCCTCTCAAATACCTTCTCGCTAGCGTCCATTAGCTAGTTGGCTGTGTAGATAGATGTAATTGTATAGTAACCAATAGAAAGTGTGTAGATAGCTGTACTAGTGGAGTGGCAAACGTGCATACATGCCAGTGTTGATTACACGACGTTGTTCATTTTGTTACATTCTCGTATAGATAAAGTTGATAGAAAGTATTGTAAACGTTAAAAAAATAAGTTTAAACATGATAACTTGAGTACCGTTAAGCTAGGTTGATGAAATTTTATATATAAATATTATATCAAAATCGTATCGAAATTTGAGTGATTTTCGATAACCGGAAATCGAACTTTTTCTACTTTTAATTTTTCAAAACCCTATAAATTGAGTAAAATTGATTACCTTTTAGATAGATAAATGAAATTTCACATGTAAGTAAAAGATCTAATTATTTGCCTTCTGTCAAATTTTGAGGAATTTCCGTTAACGGAAGTAGTAATTTACGTGATTTCCGATATCTCATAAGCATTTGAATTTATAAAGTACTAATAATATTCCGCACTATTATAAACATTTTATTTTGCGTTTACTTGGTGCGCATTTTTTTTTCTACGAGATTCTGTTTTTTTTTTGGTAAAAGTTTAATAGATTTATAATTTCATAAAAAACGTTTTAATTACAAGCTTTTATGTAATAATGCACTGAAAAGTAGAACATGAATTCCTTTCGATATTTATCCCCTTCAGGTTTACAATCGAGTTCAAGTGCGTTTGTTCAAAAATCTCTATGGGGAAAACCTGTCTGAAGTTACATTTAAAAAGAAGAAGAGGCAAACTATTCCATAACGTATAAATCAAATGTATTTAAATTCATATTTTAGAAATTTAAATATTTTTTTCAATTATATTACAAGAGGTAGATCAAAGTAAAAGCTACTCACGTCATGAAGATGGACGATAACATTTTCACAAATAAAAAAGAATAATTAGATAGTTGTAAATCAATACTATATTAATCGTAGAATTTCCTTCAAAATGTTAGTCTCGTGACAGAAGGGAAGTAACAAAAAAAATAACCACCATTTAAGTTTTTAAAGGTTGCCTCTCCTTATTCCGTCTGTTTAAAAGTTTGGTATTGAAGATAATAATTTAACAATTTTAAATTATATGGTCATCTGGAGCTTGTAGAAATTTAAAACGAAACCCGCGAACACAAGAACGCATACACACATAACCACAAACATGTGTCAACATTGACATAAACACTGTATCAACATAAAGAACAATTCTTGGCTTAACTTTACAATCGAAAAAAAAATTACTACATTGGGAACATTATGCGTCCGACTTATCTTATATTTTAATAATAGTTTCATTGTCACTCTGTCACTCTGTTGGGAACGCTATACTATAGGGGAAACATAAGCAAAGTAAAAACTTTCACTATAAATAAAATAACTTGACAAAACGAACTTTATAGTACGAAATATTCTATAACCAAAAAAGTACTCACAATAATATGAGGTCATTGATTCAAGAGTTAAAAAATACAAAATATTAATGACGTCATCGATACTCGATAATAAAGACACAGAAATTACCGTCTAATTAATTTGTCTAATCTTAAAGGAGGTTTGCGTGCAGTTTCTTCTAGGCATATCTTCATGTAAGGGTGAAACACACCTCCTTGGTAGAACGTCGAAGCCCCCCCCTCCTACAAAAAGAAATATAATTTATATAGGAAATATTGTCGCACCACCCCCGCCCCTGCAAAAATGTCAAGTGCCTCGGCCCCGGAACAAAGTCTAAAAGAAACTATACGTGATTGATGTTAAGGGGCCACACGTAGTAAACAGGACTAGATTATAGAAGTCGAGTCTACCTTTTCATTGTATGATCTGCATATGCGAGTGTATTTTTCAGACAATTTTCTTCCCGGACGGAGGGGGGGGGGGGGGGGGACTTGAAATGTTTCCGGGGGGGGGGGGGGGGGTGGGGGGATGGACTGTATTTACCGTGCAATGGGGCGTAGAATGGCAAAAGTATATATATATATATATATATATATATATATATATATATATATATATATATATATATATATATAAAGCAATGTATGTCTGTGTGTCTGTCTTTTATGCATTACTACACCTCTCATCACATCGCCGTGTTGAGAATATTCCTGGGGAATATTCATACGAAAAAAAAAATTCAAATTCGCAGCGGTAGTGTAATGGGGGGAGGGGGTTCCTGAGAGCGCCCCTCTACGTCTCTGACACATGGGGGAGAAGTCACCGAAGTGTGTTCTACCATATTATTTCGGTGAGTGATTAATGTACACTCAAGATTTTCATGCGGTAGTGTGGGTAAACCCGTGTCCCGATATTTATGATCCAAGCGCAGGCATTGTTTACATTAAAATAACTCACTTTTAGAAAAGAAGGTCACGCGTCTAAGAACATATGATTGGTAACGCGTTGGTGAAATCCTTCTAATATATTTTGTCGAACTTTCTTCTATCCCCGCGGTTACGCGCGGGGGACGGGTACGCTAGTTTTCTATATAAGTTGTATGTCATTATAGAGGTGGTATACTTTCGTAAGGGCCTCTGCCCCTTCCGCCCTTTCCCGAAGAGTTGCCTGAAAGAAACTCTTAGTCCGACTTTGACACGTTTTAGCTTAGGTGCAAGGTTTATGGGTATGACTACGCCTATATTTAGTATGAATGTGTAGTAACTATGTGTCGATTCTGGATAAAATTCAGTATTTAATGGCATTATTCGTTTTTCTGGTTAATCTTGAAGTTGAGGTGGTGATTTTGGTTTTTGGTTTTGGTTTAAAGAAAAAGGTAACACTATCAACCTAGAATTCGTTTTATTTCTCCCTCAACAGGCAATTTATCTCGTATTTAAATATTAAGACAGTTGTTATTTTCTGGCACCGACTCAAGTTTTTAACCATAACAGTTAGTCATACTTCTTCTTCTTCTTCTTCGTTCTTAATTATTAGTGTTGAAGGGGATCGAGATTTATCTGCCAGTGCGTTTGAATTCGAGACTTTGTTCGAATTTATCAACCATGAACTTTTTGCCGTCTCGACCACGCCTCCAACACAATTAAGCGTTACGTGTCAACTGGTTATGCGCCATTGAGGCCATTGACTCCGATTTCAGTCTCTCCTAGAAGAGTGGCTGTCCCCAGCTGACGAGCCTCATCTGCCCGAGGGTTGGAACTCGAGACTTTTCGGTTTAGCAACCACGAGCTTTACCGACTCGACCACGCCGACCCCAGTTAGTCATACAAGAACGAACAATCTTAACATAGCGCAAAATGGCCGTGTAATAATATATTCCTCGACATGTTACTATCATTGCCTTTATGTAAACAACATTTAATTATTAATTTACAAGTTTCAATAGAATAGATGATGAAATGATAATATGGAACGTTTACCAAGCAGCACTACTCGTTGGTTGGAATGTGAGGTGACACCATACATAATGAAGACAACATTCATGGTGGTAATCTATGTATTGTTGTGATACCATTCGTGGTTACAATATCATTGATAAACGTAATAACCGTTAGTCAGGATGATACCCTTCATGGTGATGATACCATTTATAATGGTAATATTATTTTTGATGATAATTGTTAGGTCATAATTCCACAAACATCCATTCACTAAATAATTACAGGGTACACAGTAAGGATGGACAGTAGGTGACACGTTCAAAGAGACTGACCGCTCTGACAGGACAATAGTAGTCTTTATACTGACCAGTAGCCAGGGTTGTTAGCGCCAGGGGGGATAATTTGTTAGGTCACATGTTTTGAGCCCATTGTCACGTGGGAATAGCTAGGGGGTTAAGACAGGGTTATAAATACAGGCAGGTTAGTTAGTTTCTCTCTCTCGAACAAGCGCTGCCATGGGGTAGTATTGATAGAGTTCGTGTTAGCTACAATGTTTACCGTCTAGTTAACTTAACAATAGCCACTTATGCTTTTTCAACCAGCCTGCTTCTGCATAAGTCTAGTCTATTATTCAACTGTTATCGAAACAAAATGTACATTAAAGTTGCAAAGAGACAAACCAAACAGGCAAAGTATATCAAAGGGGTTTCATGTTCAAGAGACAATAGGAGATGGATATCTGTAGGAGCACAAAGTCACAATAGCAAAAATCATTGTCGGCCTAGAAACAAATGCAAACATTTATGTCTATAGCTCTCTCTTTCTATAAGTTTTTATCCATTTTACCATACCAGCCTGCTTGTCGATCTGACTGATGGTCTGTGGCAAATATTGCAACTCAATTTAAACCATCCTCTAGTTAAGTGATTCATTCAACTTTTTTTTTAAATACAGTAGGGCCTACTCATGACGACAAAGCAAGAATAACTTATAGTTAAGTAATTGTGAAGAAATTAACTTGGTAATTAAACATTTATTTAAACATAATCAATTGAAAAATACTAGGAGATTAAACAAGTATAACAACCTCTAAAATTACAAATTGAAAAATGCAATAAAAAGATAAAGGAAACCAAATACAAAGTTATTAATAAAAGTTTCGGTCGCTCATAAAAAATATTCTTGACCAATATATTTACTAAAACAAAAATCACGTTTGTTTGATTTCCTACTTTTAGTGCATTTAAACGTTTTTCACAGTAATGGTTTTGCATTATTTATTTTTTTGTCCCGTGTAATCTGCAGTCGGCCAAAGTATTGTTTGCATTAGGCACACCACACTTAAAACTTAAACCAACATTTGCCTACATTGTAAACTTTATGTGTGAATTTGCTTCCAGAAAATTTAAACAGTTCAAACGTTACGGCTTTTATGAGAAACAAGAATATATAGATTTGAAAGAATTCTGGTAAGCGGAAATCACCCAAAAGATGAAAAAATACTATAAACTGGATAAAATACTTGAAAGTGCTCATGCCGGAATTATCTGTTTAATAACTTTAATGTTATAAAAAATAGTCACTAAAGTTAAAGAACATTATTTCAATAAATTATCTCCAGACACATTAACATTTGTGAAAACAATCAATAAATTTAAATATATTTATCTAGCATTGGTGTTCCGTCATTATCAAAACACTCGGTATTGTAACTGTAGATATTTACCAAAAACATTTATTTCTTGTATTTACAGTGGATATGTTGATTAGAATACTTTGCCGTCGTTTTTTATTGTCAAATTATAGGGACATCGGTTTTGTTGTGAGTTTTGTTGTATTCTCTAGTAATTTGTCAAGTTGTCTAAAAACGATCGATTAATACATCATAAAACTTTATATTTTTTTATATTTATGTCGAACAATAACACGTAATTTGAAATATTTATTATTTCTTAAGTATTATTTAGTCGCTTTCATGGCAGAACAAAGCAGTATTGCGTTATATTGATTTTTGTAGTTTTACTTTTCATTTTGCTAGTTACTTTTGGTGCTAACAAATTGGGTAAAAAAACGGAATCAACCTTTACTCAGTTTAACAGCAGTTTATAAGCTTAAGCAAATTAGGCATGTCGTTTCTTGTGTTATAGTGTGTATACACGTAAAGTTTCCGATCTTTAAGAGAAGGTACACATGTTTTCAATAAAATCAAGCTTGTAGCTCATAGCGTTGGGCTGTTAATCTGAAAGTCTCGAGTACGGATCCAGTGCTCGAGTCTTTAGGGCTCACTCTGAGCCAGTCCAGCTCTGATGGGTAACCGACACACATTAGGGAAACAAAGTCAGTCGCTTATGTTAAGGGATTTTCTTCCAGGGTCGTTTATGGCACGGGGGATGCATGCCCTGGGGTCAGTGGCGTAGCGATGTCCAGTGTCACCCGGTGCAGCATTTAATGGTGTCACCCCCCCCCCAGAGGCGTAGCGACCCTTCCCGGGAACAAACTTTCAAATTTTCGATTTGTACCCCCCCCCCCCCTCTTAAACTTTCAATTTGCACCCCCTCAAACTTTTTATTTGCACCCCCCCCCCCATCCAAACTTTCGATTTGCACACCCCTCCCCTCAAACTTTCGATTTGAACCCCCCTTCTCAAGTTTTTCTCTATATATTTTGCTAATTTTTGCCTTGGTGTCACCCCCTAAATGGTGTCACCCGGTGCGGTCCGCACCCCCGCGCCCCCCCCCCCCCTCGCTACGCCTCTGCCTGGGGTTCATGTCTGGGGATTTAAGTCAGTAAATTTATGTCATGGAGGTATATTACCAGCACCTAAGTACGAATGGCAAAAGATAAGAATGAAGCTTGTGGTTGAGGGTTTTATTGAAAGCAAAGCAAATAATGAAACAGGCAACATGTATATGGTATTAAAGGAAAACACCGCAGACTGACAAAAGTTGTAGCATGGACACTGGCGCAACTGGTGTAATAGGTGAACATTTAAAAAAAAGATTGTATTTAGCAGTTGCCCTAAAAAAAGTGCATCACCCAACAACGTAGAAAACAAGTCCTGGCAATGGATGCCTTAAAAAGCCTGAAAATTTGTATGCGAAATGTAGCTCCATCCTTAAACAAAATGAATTACAATCAAAGCCCCATCATTAATGTGCGTTTAATGCTAACCTGATGAGATGTCAAAAGTCGCAATGTGTCTATGTTAAATATATTTATGCTTTAACATTTGTGGACATTAGTAACGAAAAGGATTATAATTGCATTAATAAAACAAACAATCTATATATATAATTCTCTTCTTCGAGCCGTTAGAAAACAAGGTGCAAATGCTCTCCCTACCTCCCCACCCCTACATGGTTTTAGTGAGCTGTGTTCACTCTAAATGTTTACAAGCAGAGCCAACGATTTTAAACGTAGGGGGGGGGGAGGAGGGGGGGGAAGGAAGGAAGGGGGGGGGGGGTTATGGTCCTTAACGAGCTACTTATAGTGTTTTAAAGAAATATTTTCAGTGTCAGCGTTGGTACTGTCGAATTCACAAATTATGAATTATTGAAAATTAGAAACAACTAAATAGCGGCGTATGTTATGCCGCGGGCCGGCTCGTAATTTTTATTAGTGCAAAACAAACTGAAAAAAAAACCGGTAGTGATCTCCCCCTAAACTTTCTCGAATATTCTTATATAAAACAGTGGGTCGGAACTCGGGATATAGACATGATTTTTAATTAATTTTACATACTTAAACTTTTTAAAATATAATAAAATCTCGTAGAAAAAAAAAATTGTACACCACGTGAACGCCGAATAAAATGTGCATAATAGTGCGGAATATTAATAGTACGCTTACTTCATAAGTTTACATTCATTTTTTGAGAAATTAAAAATAGCGTAAATTACTATTTCCGGTGAACGGAAATTACTCCAAATTTGACAAAAGGTAGAGTATTAGATTTTTTACTTACATGTGAAATTTCATTTATGTTTTTAAATGGTATTTAAGTGATAGGCTTTTGAAAAAAAAATCAAAGTAGAAAAAGTACCACTTCTGGTTATCGGAAAGTTCAAAAGTCGAAAGTTGAAATAATACTTATATATAAAATTTCATCAACCTAGCTGTAACGGTACTCAAGTTATCGTGTTACAGACACACACACACAGACACACACATACACACACAGAGACATACGGACAGGATTGCAAAATTATGTTTTTCCGACTCAGGGAGGTGTAAAACGAAAAGATTTCAAATATCTCATTACGAGAATTTCCTTTACTTTGTATACACGAGAAAGTAAAAATGGAAAAAGACTAGTAATAATGTGCTGTAAAAATTATAAAAGTGGATCACAAAACAATGTGAATCGCGTTGCATAACATCAAATAGGCCTTCACACTACAATTTTTGTTTTGTTTTTCGTAATAAAAACAATTTGAAAACAAAATTGATCCAGCGATTTGTCCAATTGTGTTTCTAAAGAATAGCAATGCTATAAAAATACTCTATAGTTTTATATTTATACACTTTTATCAACTCATAGTTCCTACGCATACCATTAATTAGCAAAAGGTCAATTGTAAATGTATCTGTATTCATACATTTATAATTAAATGAAATGATTTAAATAATAGTCTAAGGAATTAGAGTCTAATTATACAGGTTCACTTTAATAATTTAAAGAAAAAAGAGAGATCAGAAATGTATTTTCAATCACTGAAAAAAAAATTGTTATTGCAAAAAATTGTATAATATTTTTAATTATTTCATATTTGTCTCAAAGCGGTAAATGTACCATCTGTGTTGTAGACCAACAAGGAACTTAGATTTGTGTTCGTGGTGAAGTCCATAAGCTGGCATTGTTTGGTAGAGGAGATCCAGTTAAAACCCATACAGATCTGGTCTTGTCTTGGCTTCACACACTCAGCTGAACATTCGATAAAGCTACGTTTAGTTGTGGCGAAGAAAAAAGGCAGTTGGAGACGTGCGTTCTTGTGTTTCACAAACAGTCCGTTGTTTATGTCCAGTAAATAACCCATGACTTGAAGTTCACAGATGATAAGCATACTGGAATAGTATCTGTTAAAAAAAGATTTTTAGTTTGTATTAAAAAAACATACATTTCGTCTAAAAAAAATTAACGAATAAACAGCAAATAACAATACCGGATGACATATAAAAAATAAAAAAAATAAAAATAACATTTATTACTATATACCTGACTAATCGAACGTATCTGCCGATGATTGGAGTAGAACAGTTCCAGATGTATGTGGCAGGACCAAGTGTAGCTTCTGTTTTATAACAAAGTTCCCCGGGATCGTTAGGAAAAGTTGCTTTCAGTCTGGGATCTGTTCGAAACACTTCAATGCTGAAGTTGTATAGAGCTCCGTCGTATCTATCGCTAAGGTAAAATAAAAAGTGATATGCAATATATTCGTACATATTTTAACTAGAACTATGTCACAATCTAGTTAACCTATTTTTAATGTAAGTAATTTGTTTAACAGTGCAAGTACCATTGTATTACTACCTTATTAATAGTAGACCTCAATTACAGGCTATGTAATTATGAACGTTGTTAACTTAAAATAAGTCGTACCTGTTGGAAAAAATAATTTGTTTCACCACAAAAAGACGCTGGAGATCCACCATCCACCATGAAGGATTAGCTGGCTGTGTACAAGAACAATGCCAGTGCTCTAAGTTTCCATCGCCGTTTCCATCATTAGCTAAACTAGCTATTAGGTACATATAGTAATGGAACCAGTCTCCTGATTGATTCAACGGCTTGTTTATTGACACATTCTCCAAGATGTGTGTATATACTGCGGCTTGTTGTACAATAATAACAAAAAGTAAATTATGTACTTTCCGGATCATTTTGCCCGTCATTTAGATACATTTGTTTTTGCTAACCTTCTTTTCCACAAGTGACTAATTTTTTCACTTTTCAAAGCGGTTTTTACAGAATAAATTCCTTCAACAACAAATTATACATTTTTGGCTACATAGCTAAACACATAGTGCGGCAACTATGTTTAATTAGTTGTGAACTTCTTGTAGTAACTAGATCATTTAAAACTTAACTTTTTATGTCATTGATATAAATCGCATAAAGATCTAAACAAATACACTGGAAATATTTTCTCTATCGAAACATTCCATTCCCATGTAGCTATGTTATGATGAGTTGTCAAGACACCGCTGATTGTTATATATTGATCGCTACAGGCTTGCAAGCGTACGTGTTACCACTCATTTCTTCCAGACTCTAATCAGTGATTCTCAAAAGGTAAAGAAATGTGAAGAAATTAAATTGTTAAACTTTATCTTACTATAACACATTTTAATTGGTGGATGAAAAAAAAAAGTAATACTTTAAATGTGTATTAGTGCACCGACTTCTTTAGACTAAATTAAACCGGGAGTGATCTTTCCTAAACTTTCTCGAATATTCTTCTGTAAAATTATGGGGATAGAAACTTGGGATAAAGACATGATATTTAATTGATGTTTTACGTTCTCGTATAAGAAGTATACTTCGTCAAGTATACGTATACTACGATTAACTACGTCAAGTCATTTTGTGAACGTCAATGCTGATTTCCAATGTACTAAACTTTCCTTTAATAGACGAAATGTAGATAATATTATCAACGTATACAGTATCCAACAAAATTATTGGCTTATTTTGTATTTTACTTGTAAATATTTTAAACAAATATTAATTCATATCATTATTGCATCTCAGATTGTAATAGGTCTTACAATTGTATAGATTAATAAATTCTAAGTTTTTGTTTTATTTTTGTTACATTAATGGATTGTTTGCTTACTAATTATACTTTAGCTAAAATGGACTTTACTGGAAACATGGAGGAAAGAGAGAGGTGTAAGAAGAAGTGCTGGCTACTGGCAAGACCTGGCATGAACTTAAGTGGCTCGCCCAGGACAGAGTGGAATGGCGAAGGTTTGTTGCTGCCCTATACTTTACAATTAGTGACACGGATTAAGTAGGTAAATAAGCAATTTCTACTTAAAAATTATATTCCTTTTGTAAATAAGTTTACATGAATAATACTAACTAAAATAATTATTTCGTTCTGTTTAGATAACACATTCTGCGTTTAAAAATTATTGAACTTTCATTTAATAGTAAAATATATTCATTTTGTGTCTATATCGTAACAAGTAAAGCAGCGGCTATGTCGAGATATTATTATGGCGCCAAAGTTTAAACAAGTTCAATCATGTTAGCATTAAAGAATGCACAAGATGAAAAACTTAAAACATTCTATTATATTTGTAATCAAAAACGTTAAAGGTTCGTTTCAGTGCCCTCAAAAAAATGCTCTGCCTTACACAATGCTATCTCAAAACGTTCATGGTGGGCGCACAAAGAAAATATATGAAGAAACCCCTCTTTTACGATACAAAAATCAATTATTTTACAAAAATATATCAAAACATCACTTACTTTTATAAATTATTTAACAGTGCTTTCTAAGTAAATAATGAAGTAAAATAATACCTTAAAAACATTAAAAGCAGAAATGAAGTAAGCTAGCTGACGGTAAGTTGTCTGGAAACTATAGATGACTCTATACCTTGTTATTGAAAGCTACATATTACTTATTTATGACTTTTAAATTAATATACATTGTATTGATTTAATGGCATATGTAGCATCTATTATCCACCGTTTTTTTCAGTAAACGTGACAGCTTTGAATAGCTTTCATTTTTATTCTTGCTTTTGTAGCTACGCTGAGAACGAAACTATAAACTATCGTCAGTTTAAAATTGTTTTGTTTTAACCACTGCGTAGTCAGCGAATTGAGTTCGTCAAATTGTTACGTGTTTATTTTTAGTCATCTGAGTTTTATTGTGTCAAACTATCACGTGGTTTATTTTAGAAATCTGAGTTTTAATGTGTGTTGTGAACACACGGACACGCCTTACAGGTGATCCGATGCGTAGCGCAACACAAAACAATCACAAACCGGTTTCAAAACAAGACTGTATGAAACAAAGGCTCGTTGAAACTAAAATAATTTTATAATATCTACACTATCTACACCTAACATTGTCTATTCTAAACACAAAATACACAAGCTGGTAAAACTATGATACAGGGGCTAAAACTATTATAGACCTAACCTATACTAACCTTGGAAATCTGGACAAAATTTAGGCAATCACATACGTTTTCAAACACCTTATATACCCTTTCTTAAACTGGTACAAACTGGACTATTACAACTCACAGCACGAGAACTGAACAAGGAAGAAGGGGATAGGGTACCAAGTAACAACAACAATCACCCTCATTCATCCCCCTTCTAATAGACTCGTCGTTTACTAAACACATGCTACTGACCATTTGTTAGATGAACATTGGTATGATCACGTGCGTACAATCTCTCATCGATGCTTTAATGTTCATTTATATCTGTTTTCTGAATAGTTATAATTTATTCTGCCTATTTAATATTTAAAATTAAAATTAAACTGTTTTGGAATAGCTACGTATTGTTATCGTGTTAATATCGATATTTTACAACTTCCTTTTTTATAAAAAACACAGTTATACAACCCTGTCTGTAATGTATGTGTGTATATGTATGTGAACAAGATACTTAGTCTTGAAGGTTTCACTAAACGGATGCCTCTTTTTTTATGTATCAGTATTATATTATCAGTATTATATTATTAGTAAAGCAGGTTTCTATCTAATTTAGCAATTTAAGATTTTTTTTCACGCCGTTTAATTTAGATGGAACAAATTTTAAATTTATGTATAAGATCCTATACTTAGACTTCTTTAAATATTTAAACAAATGAAAAGTACATAATATTTTTTTTTTAAATTGGACTTAAGTTTTTGTCGTTTAAACATAAAAATTATACATATTTTAATGTTTAGTATAACTGATTTTTATCTTTATGTATTTTAACTTACTGAATTCTGCCTTTTTTATAAAATAAATACTACTATCCTCTGTTAACATTAAAAGGGATTCAGTACTTGTCAGCAAACTTATCAGTCAACTATATTGTCCAGAGATCACAATGTATACCTTTTATACGTAAGCTTAATTCCTTGCAAAGTACCCAATACTCTTTGCTTTGTACTTTTCATAAAAATTATTTAAAAATTAATAAACAAAGACAAGTTTTTACATGTCGAAGTAATGTTTACAGAATAAATTCCATCAATAGTAATATATACAACTATGGCTACATAGTTACAAGCATAGTGAGTCATTTATGTTTAATTAGTTTTGATGTTCTTGTAGTAACTAGATCATTTAAACTTAACATTACAAGTCATTCATATCACTCGTATATAAATTCATACAGACACACTTCAAATATATTCTCTATCAAAACATTCCATGCCCATGTAACTGTAAGTTATGATGAGTTGTCAAGACAGCGCTGATTGTTATCTAAATTAAGAAAAAAAAAATATTAATCGCTACAGGCTTGCAAGCGTGCGTGTTACCATTCCTTTATTGCAGATTCTGGTCAGTGATTCCCAAACTGTAAACTATTAGTCAATAGCTAAAATGATTAAATAAAGGAGATTATTGAATTATAGTATTGGATAAGTAACTCTTTGAGATAATACTTATTGCAAATAGGATTAGGTCTGCTAAGAAAGTACAGAATTAATGTTTTTAAATTATTAAAATGTATCATCTAAATATAACACATATTTTGAGGTGAACAAAAAGAAAATATATTCTTTAAATATAATAAAAGACTGACTTTTCTCAGACTATAGTAAAAACATGTGAGTCTCAAAATTATCGAATGAATAGCCTACCATTGCTAAACTTTAATGAGCGTTATTTGAAAGAGTGTTGTTTTATCGCGTAAAGCTACATATACAGTAGCGTTCGCAAGGGGGGAGCATGGAGAGCTACCGTTCCCCCTCTGGCCATTTTCATCAAAGTGAAGTCTTTTTGGACACTTTTTTCACTCAAAGTTTTAACTAATGATATTTGCTTAAAAATGTTTTCGGTTGGCACATCTATGTAAATCACAAGATTTCTTTTTTATGCAGCAATTAAGCACAATAGTACTAGACTACGCAAATAACAAGTATCAACAGCTTTATCAATTTGTCATACTAAAAATAACCATTAACGATGCATTGCAATGTTTAAAAAACCTCTACGGGTAGTACCACTTTAAAAGAGGGTCAACAGAAGACAGAGAATTAGATATTTTACTTATATGTAAAATTACATTTATCTATCTGAAATTGTACTCAAATTACAGGCTTTTGAAAAATTGAAAGAAGAAAAAGTTTCACTTCCGGTTATCGGAAATCGCTCAAAAGTGGATACGGATCTACGATTTTGATATAGAACTTACATGTGAAAATGTATTAATTTAGCTGTAATGGTACTCAAGTTACCGTGTTCACACACACGCACACACACACACACACACACACACACACGGACAGAATTGGATAGTCCAGTTTTTCAGATTCAATTACACACAAAGCGCCCAAATTTTTATAAATCTGGATTTATAAATTTTGCCTGATTAAAATAAATCCTCTATCATCCGGATGTGATGAAGGACTGAGGTGTAAAACGGTGAAAACTTTTAATATTTTAAGTGACTACAATACTTTCTCTATACTCTGTATAGAGAAATAGATTAAAAATAGTGTCTATATCCCGAGTTGCCATTCCCTGTATTGTTATATAAGAATATTCGAGAAAGTTTAAGGGAGACCACTCCCGGTTTATTTAATTCATTTTTTCCTTGCCGAACAGAGGTTCCTAATCCAAGCTTTCAACCTACGGCCCTCTCTCAATCTTTCCAGCTGTTCCCAATTTCTCAAACAGATATTGAGGAAGGTAGACAAGTAGAATTGGATATGTCTGTGATAATTTTGATCGTGTGCTCAGCTGAAAGTGGTGACATCAATGTGATTGATGGACTTTGGTACGTGTATTTCCATAGAACTCCATGGAATATTTCCTCAAAGGCAGTCTTCTTCTTCGTTCTTAATTTTTAGTTTTGGGAGGGATCGAGCCTTATCTGCCAGAGGGTTTGAACTCGAGTTTTTTTTTACAAATTTATCAACCATGAGCTTTGCCAACTCAACCGTCACAATTAAGGATTACGTGTCAACTGATTATGCGCAATTGAGGCCATTGACTCCGATTTCAGCCTGCTTTTCTTTTTGGATTTGCTTCCATAGCCTTTGTCCAACCAAGAGCAAACTACAAGGCAGCAGTTGTTTAATTTTGGAGTTCTCTCTGCTAGAAGAGTGGCTGTCCCCAGCTAACGAGCCTCATCTGCCCGAGGGTTCGAACTCGAGATTTTTCGGTTTAGCAACCATGAGCTTTACCGACTCGTCCACGCCGACTCTCGCAGTGTTTCTTCCAGACTTTTTTCTCCGGGGGGGCACTTGAAATTTTCGGGGGGGGGGGCGGTAAACTTTCTTCGGGGGGCGGACACTGTTAAAAGTATATATTTTCTATATAAATTTTATAAATTTCATTTCGTTCGGGGGGCGGTAAAAATTTTTCGGGGGGGGGGGGGGGCGTTATAAAGTACGATCGATTTGACAGAAACGTAGAAAGAAATACAAGGTCTTGTCGTACATGGCAACTACAAAACGGGCTTTTTATTAGTTGACGTGGAAATAGCAAATGTACCAATGTGCATATTCGAATATTCAAGGGACGGTGACGCCTAAGTTTAAAAAGTTAAAGGCTATATAAATAGCATGCCTTGTTTTATTATTTTGTAGGTAAATGGCTTTATGTGAGGAGGTGTGGTGGGGGAAATATATTATTTTGTTTTTATTATACCATACCTGCTATTCAACCGTTTTGTAAGATGTGAAGAAGCGAACTTATTGAGATGTTTTCATGGCGCCAAAGTTCTAAAAAGTTCAATCTTGCTTGCATTCAATAATGTACAAATTTTTTTAAAAGTTAAAACGTTCCATTGTTTTATATTAGCAATTGGAAACGTTAAAATTGTGCTTCAGTTCACACAAGCTGAAGTGCCGCCCTACACAATGTTCCATAGTGATGGTCTTTTGCTCTCAAAACACACATTATTAGCGCATCAATAAAATATTTGAACATACTCTTTTTAAGTTACAACACTCAATTATTTTACACACGTATATAAAACAACAGTTACTTTTATACATAATTCAATGGTGATTTCGATGTAGATAATAATGTAATAGAATACCTTCAATGAATAAAATGCAGCAATAAAGTAAGCTAGTTGTCGGTAATGTGAAAGGAAACTATGGTATACTTTATACCCAACCATTGACAGACAAATTTTACCCATTTTATGTCTTTTAATTTATTATACACCGTAGTACCGTTTTATAGCAATATCATTTGTTACCCACCGGTTTACTTTGATTTGTAAATGTTACTTTAAAATGCAATATGACAAATTTGCAAAGGTTTATTTTTTGTCATACTTCATGGGTCTGACCATACTTTCCTTTCATTTGTTTGAGTCACAGAAACAGGTGAACCCTACTTCACCTGCCCTATGTTCCGCCAAGTCTCAGAAAACATGTTTTTGTCGTTCAAAACACAAATATCGGCTGAGTATGGGTCTGACCAAACTATCCCTTCATATGCTGAGGTCACAGGTGAACTCTACTTCACCTGCGGAACTCTTCTTCGCAAGCCCTGTGTCCCGCCAAATCTCAAAAAACATGTGTTTTTTTTTACTTTTATAAATAATATAATAGCAATTTCAATGTGGATAATAATGTAGCAAATACCTTAATGAATTAAATGCCGCAATACATTTAGTTTTCAGTAATGTGACAGGAATCTATGGTGAACATAAACAATTCTTGAATGCGACATTTTATACATGTTATGTCTTTTAAATTATTAGAACCCATCGTACCTTTTTATAGTAGTAATATCATCTATTATCCACCGTTTTACTAATATTTGGAAATGTTACTTTATAACGCAATGTGACAAATTGAAAAGCTTTAATTAAGTTTTCATTCGTCGTATTTCTTTCTTTTGCAGTTAAGCAGACAACAAATTGATTAGGGTGGTCAATTTTTTATAATTTGTTTTATTTTAGCCTCTCTGTTCAGGCAGCATAATTTTTGCATCTTCTTTTCATTCGACATCTTAAATTCCTGTGTCAATTTGCGTGCTTCTTTCTTTAAACATTTGATTACACTGTGTCAAGTTACGTGTTCTTTTCTTGAGACATCTGGGATTACTGTATCAATTTCCGCGTTATTTTCTTTTAAAATCTGAAAATATTGTGTCGATTTACGCGTTATTTTCTTTTAACATCTCAAATTATTGTGTCAATTTACGCGTTATTTTCTTTTGACATCTGAGAATACTGTGTTAATTTACGCGTTATTTTCTTTTGATATCTGAAATAAAATGTTAAACGATTCAGCCAAAAAATATTGATGTCAGATGATAAATGGTGGATACATCACTCGTGGAGCCTGGGCCATACAAATTATTTTGAAATGCTGTGTGAATGCATTATTTTCTTCTATAGCTAGCAGTGTTTTATATACATGAATCAATAACTATCAATAAACATGTTCATAGAAGTCTACTTTGTGCTACATTGTGTATACATTTCTACAGCTTATACTGACGCTATTATTAATAAAAAAAGTTGATAACCTGTAGTTGTGACAAATGTCCTGTGTTTGATTGTGTGAAATGTTTGTCACCGCGCAAGTAATGTATGAGCTTAAGTGTTTCTTATAAATGTAACTTTTCGTTCGTTCTATAAACGAAATTTCAATTTTATCAACCTTATCAACTAAATTGACAATTATTATGCGAAGCGGCTGTGTATAAGATACAACAAAGCTTTTTCAATTTTGCGTTATTGTATTTTTCAGCAGCACTTATTGTTGACTATTCTATCCAAATTGAGATCACAAGTACACTAGAAGTAAAGGGTAGTTAAGTGCTATTCTTTACTGCAATAAAACATAAAACATAACTTATTTTGTTTTTACACTTCACTAAATTTCACTTGACATCCACAAATGTTATCACGTTCAATCTTTTTCACTGTTGGGAATGACACATTTAACATGCTAGTCTGAACCTTAACTGAAAATTGAAAATGTTAGATGTTTAATACAATTTTCAACATGAGTCTTATACAGAATGCTATTTTGTTATCCTCTGCCTTTGAAAAACTTCATAATAGAAACATATAACTGACAAAAATTAGGATATAGTTATTTAAAGGCAGTTAGTACCCGTAATTTTGGATGACCTCATAAACATCTGACAAACTCGAGCTTGAAACGTTGTGGTTAGTAGTCGATCATTCGACCACGCCTTGTTGTCTAAAGGTACACAATGCATCACAAGTGTTAGTTTTTATACATTGTCGAGTGCCTGCTAAATGCTAGTGTTGATAAATTGTCCAGTGTCTGCTTAAAGCTAGTGTTGATACATTGTCTGTGCCTGCTAAATGCTAGTGTTAATACATTGTCCATTGCCTGCTTAATGCAAGTGTTGATACATGATCCGTTGCCTGATTAATGCTAGTGCTGATACACTTAAATGTTGTTCCCTGTGCAGAGTAAAAATTACCATAACTTTATCTAACTCGTTTGATGTTGAATGAACTTGATCCATTATGCTTGTTTTAAAATATTAATACGTTCTATTTAAGCAACGAAGTAATAATTAATGGCTTGAGTTGACATGATAGAAACTTGCATGGTACATCGTTTACAATTGTACTCACGCACTGAATCACAAAAAAAAGCTGGCTGCTCATATTATCTTTAACATTTTCTAACATCATATTGAATCGTTGATGAAAGCATGCTACAGCTTGTTACGTGTTTGGCGCCGGCTATGCAAAGGAATATAAAAAAATGAAAATTTGAAGGGAGTGGTTCAGCGGTCGCTTACTACACTGTTTATTACCCTACAAGGATACATACGACAACTTAAACAAACTATACTAAGACTTGACTACATTCACGACCTCTTTTTACCCGCTGATTTAAAACTTACACATGATTAATATAAAGTAATCGTAGTTGAATGCTCTACACAATGATATACCCTTTTAAGTAATTATCAAATCATTGAAGAAAGATACCAGTAATGGAATCACGGCCTCATATTGTAACATCACCACAAAGGGTATAATTACCACGAATAGTAATACCACAAATACTAGCACAACCACAAGAATGGTGGCATATCTGATGCATGTGAAACACCATGTGTAGCAAATAAATTCAACATTGCTACTAAGAACTTCATTATATATGCTTCTACAGCATCACATGATCATTTCTGATTTGTGCCCAAATTAGATGGGGCAGATGAAGAAGATTTGTTTGTAATGGCAGACGTCTTTTTAGATTTGTGTAAATGTGCACTCTGCAAATAAAACATTTTGATTATATTCTAAATGTCATGTAAAAGTTTGCTGACATATAGGCCTACTTTATTTAGACCAAATAATTTCCAAAAATAAAACAATTTAATCTACTGTAGCAATAAAATAAAATGTGTGTATCATTTTATAATTGAGACCCAATAGTTTATACTAATTGAATTAGAATAAATTATGTTTAAAAGTATATTCTCTATCCTCCAAAATATATTTACATGATGAATGTATCAATCGGTTATCGATTCTACGCAGCCCAGCCAACTATCTCAATGAGAACCTATGTTTATTAGTCCGAATATTAAATATGTTTCAGATTAACGCAATAGTTTGCGGTTAGTAGTTTTTACAAGCTTTTATTTAACTCACGGGTCGGCGTGGTCGAGTCGGTAAAGCTCATGGTTGCTAAACCGAAAAGTCTCGAGTTCGAACCCTCGGGCAGATGAGGCTCGTTAGCTGGGGACAGCCACTCTTCTAGGAGAGACAACTCCAAAATGAAACAACTGCTGCCTTGTAGTTTGTTCTTGATTGGACAAAGGCTATGGAAGCAAATCCAAAAAAAAAGCATGCTGAAATCGGAGTCAATGGCCTCAATGGCGCATAACCAGTTGACACGTAACGCTTAATTGTGTTGGAGGCGTGGTCGAGTCGGCAAAAAGCTCATGGTTGATAAATTCGAACAAAGTCTCGAGTTCAAACCCACTGGCAGATAAATCTCGATCCCCTTCAACACTAAAATTAAGAACGAAGAAGAAGAAGAAGATTTAACTCACTTCCTCTGTCGACAGTCTGTCTATCGTCAGTCTAGATTGAAACGCAGGAGTGAAAATTCGGAAACTTCTACTTGACCGGTACGATTCACATTTGGCACGTGGGTCAAGACATGAAGACAATGCAATCTGAAATTAAATTTGACTTAATTGGATGCCTAGTTATTTTTTTATGAATTAGTAGGCATGTCTATCCAACCACACCACACGCGTCATCACGTTGAATAGCTGCGCCATCACGTTCAATGGCTGCGCCATCACGTTCAGTAGGCACGCAATGGTTTTTAGTCATGTAACTCTATTGTAAATAAAACATGTAAAGTACTGGAAAAAAAAAATTCATAAAAAAACGTTTTAATAACAAGCTTTTATGTAATAATGCACTAAAAAGTAGAAAATAAATTATAGACTACTGTTTAAATAACTATAAAGAAAAGCGTGGGTCATTTTAGTATCTATTGGATACTTTTACTAATGTTAATGAAGACACCCACGCTTTTCTTTCTAGTTATTTAAATAGTAGTCTATAATTTATTTTCTACTTTTTAGTGCATTATTACATAAAAGCTTGTTATTAAAACGTATTTTTTATGAATTTTTTTACAAGCTTTTATTTAACTCACTTCCTCGTCAGTCTGTCTGTCTGTCTAGATCAAAACTCCGGAGCGAAAAACGGACAGTTCTACTTGACCGATACGATTCACAGTTGGCACGTGGGTCAAGACATGAAGACAATGCAATCTGAAACTAACTTTGACTTAATTGGATGCCTAATTAATTTTTTTATGAATTAATTAAAATTTGGACCGAATTAGTAGGCATGTCTATCCAACCACAACACACGAGTTGTGATGACGCAAGGTTGTATTTGGAACTTGAACTGTGTGTTATTGGATTCATTCGTTCCGCCTTCATAAAAATCCCCACCCTCACACGAGTCATCACGTTCAATAGCTGCGCCGTGCCGCCCGGTGTCCTCGGATCCCTGCAGCCAGGCTTTTGGGCTTTGGGAGTGTGTGGGTGAACAGGAACTGGGAACGAAAGGGGCCGACGTCCCTGTGACCTACTTAGGTCGAGTCATTTTTATTTTGACATTGTATAATTCCTTATATGGAATGATGGTGTAACACCTGGGGTTTTTCCACTGACTTATTAAGGTGTTTGAGACATAGAAATTTTCCATTAAAATCTGATTGAATGATTCTGATCAGATGATTATCCCAACCAATGGCGACATGAGTTGAGGATAACCTCCCCTGTCACAGAAGTCTTTAATTGCACTGCACACTCGCAACACGAGGCAGTTTTTCTTGACCTAGTAGTCTACGGGGCAGTTTTACCTTGTTCAGGCAACCGTCCATATTGTCCGGCTATAGACTCTGACCATTTGAACGTGAGAGTACTTAAGACCTGTGTGTGCCTTGCTTTCTTCAGTTGATTTAGTCTTCTAGTTTAATATTACTTGTCGCTAAGTAAGTCTTGAAGCTACAGCAGTGTTGTGTGGTCTGTAGCTGTTCTTTAGACAGTGTAGAAATCTGTGATAGTGATTTTTCCTACATTTTGTAAGTTGGGTTTTTGATATTTTATACATTAAATATTTTATCTAGTACATCTTTGTGTTCTGCCACAACTGAGTTCGCTGATTAAAAGGTCGTATGTAGATTGGATGAGTGTTAATTACAATAGTCTCACTAGCTTCCCTAGACATTAAATTCGAGCCCTAGTGGGTCGTTGTGTTAAGTGTTCATCCACTTAGGCCGTAAGGCATTTGCATATGACCCCGAAAAAAGAATCCGGGGACGTTCTCCTTCTATTTAGCTGATAGATAGGTTAACGTTACAAAGTGGGGTCTCGCCGAGATTTAATCTGTCGTTCCAGTTGTTGGTTATATCAGTTGAATATTAAGGTTAGTTGAATTTAGTTGTTTTTATATCCAGTAGCGCAGTGTTCTTACAACGCGCGCTCAGGCTAGAGTATCTAGGTCAAATTAGCAGACGTGTCACGTCCTACATTTAGAGGTCAAGTACACGGCCCAACACGGTGTGTTAAGTTAGTGAACCTAGGCTTGTTGTGATTTGAAAGTTAGCGTTATGGAATCTTTTTTGGCTAATCCTACTGTTGAAGATGTAGAAAAGTTGAGTAGAAAAGTTTTGGTTAGTGTTGTTAAGGAATTAAAATTGGATTATTCTGTTACGCAGAAATCAGAGGTGTTGAGAGATAAAATTGTTGTTCATTTCATTAATGAAGGAGTATTTGATGAAAGTTTGTTGGCTGGTGTGTTACTCCGCGAGGAGAAATCTCTAGAAGAGAGAGAGCTTTCATTAAAAGAAAAGGAGTTAGAGGCTAAAATTGCTTTAGATAAGAGGAGGTTGGAATTAGAGTTTGGTCAAGTTAGCGATGTCACTTCTCTGGTAGATCCAAAAAAGTTGTCGGTAGGGCAAGTGATTGCCAAATTTGGGAAATTAGTTCCTAAATTTGATGAAACAGATTTGGTCGTTTTCTTTAACTCGTTTGAGAGTTTAGCGAAGACATGTGAATGGCCCGAAACTTCCATTACTGCTTTATTGAGCTCTGTCCTTACTGGGAAAGCTGCAAAAACATACCAGGCACTCTCTCACGACGTTCAAAATAACTATAGTTTGGTCAAGACTGCCATCCTAAAGGCCTACGCACTGACGCCCGAGGCCTATCGGACAAAATTCCGAACACTCCGCAAGTTACCCACACAATCATATGTGGAATTTCTCTTTGAAAAGGAGAAAATATTCTCAAGGTGGCTACACTCTGAGGAAGTTTCTGAGTTTGAGAAACTCAGGTCACTTATCCTAAGGGAAGAATTCCTATCGTCCCTGCCTGAAGAGATACGACTACACATACTGGATAACAAGATAACTGACATCCAGAAGGCTGCTGAGTCGGCTGACACTTATATGTTGGTGCATAAGAAACCACCAGTGTCAGGAAACCGCCTCAACCCCGTGCTTCCCCTTTTTGGCAGCAATCCTCCTGTTGGCCAACACGTGAAGGCATTACAGTCCAGAGAGAAACCAAGATCAACTCTCAATCGTCGAGCAGTATGCCAGTTCTGCAAAAGGCCTGGTCATCTTGTCAAGGACTGTTACAAACGTCGTCAATATAACAGAGAGGTGGTGCGTACTTCCGCGCACTATGCTCTATCCCCTCAAGCAGCCAGTTCAACTATGAACTCTAGAATTCTAAAGGACTCTAACCCTAAGTGTCCGCAAGAAGGTAGTCAAGTCTCCACACATTATGTGCAGTCACATTTTGACTGTTCTCGCCACCATCCAGTTTCTTCCGAGTCTACCGATCTCGAGGGATCGAGAAAAGTTGACTTTTCATCTTTTATTGCCGAAGCCATCATTAGCAAACCAGGTGATCCGTTGTCTCAGCGGAATATCACCGTCCTAAGAGACACAGGAGCGTCACAATCACTCCTTTTGAAAAGTTCAATGGACATTACACCAGAGACGAACACCGGAAAGATTTCCATTATCCAGGGAGTGGGGACAAAATCTACTGTCGTCCCTCTACACAAGTTTGCCCTGAAACATCATCTCGTCGAAGGTGAGGTCATTTTAGGTGTGATAGATAGTATTCCTGTCCCAGGAGTACACCTACTTCTAGGGAATGACCTTGCGGGAAGCAAAGTATACCCCTGTACGGTTTCAGACCCTTTGTCAACAGTTCCAGATAATGATTATGAACTGTATCCTGCATGTGCGGTGACAAGAAGCCAGACCAAACAATTGGCTGACATAACGTCTGAACCACACCCGCCATCATCGTCAAGAAATTCGACTCCCAAACTGGAGTCTATGCTTCCAGAAAACACAAGTCTGGGCTTACCCCTGAGGATATCTCAGGAAGACATCATTAAAGCTCAACAAGTCGACGCGGAGCTCCAAGCAACGGTCGAAAAATCTCTATCATCTGACGATGGAGAATATTTCGCCGAGAACGGCCTCTTCTTTCGTCGCGCTATACCAGTGATTGCCTCACCGGCCGAACCATGGTTGGGTAAAAACCAACTGTGGATCCCTCCACCTTATCGGCATGAAATACTTAAGCTGGCACATGACCATCCAATGTCAGCGCACCCAGGTGTCACTAAAACGACGGCGAAGATCAAAGAACTGTTCTTTTGGCCCAAAATGAGAAAAGATGTGTCGCGTTACTGCAGAAGTTGCACGAACTGTCAGTTGGCCGGAAAGCCAAACCAGACAATTCCTAAGGCCCCTTTGAGTCCGATTCCTGTATTAGAAGAACCTTTTTCTAAAATCGTCATGGACTGTGTAGGTCCCTTGCCTAAAACCAAGGCGGGCAACGAGTACCTACTTACCTTTATGTGTTCAAGTACCCGTTTTCCCGAGGCGATTCCCTTACGGAACATTAAGGCAAAGACTGTAGTCAGAGCCATGACCCGGTTCTTCACTACCTTTGGATTACCTAGAATCGTGCAAACAGATCAAGGCAGCAACTTCACCAGTCACCATTTTCAGGAAGCGCTAGCCAAGCTAGGCGTTACCCACATCACCAGCTCAGCCTACCACCCTCAGTCTCAAGGCGTACTTGAGAGGTTCCACCAAACCCTCAAAACCATGCTAAGGACATTCGCTAACAGTAACACCCAATGGGATGAGTCTGTTCCTTGGATTATTTTCGCCGCGAGGGACTGTGTCCAGGACTCTTTAGGCTACTCGCCTTTTCAACTTGTGTTTGGACATTCTGTCCGTGGCCCCCTGAAGCTGATACACGAACGTTGGACAGGTACCAGTGATCATCCAGTGGAAAACTTCGACGATTTTCACGTTCGACTGAAAGCCGAGTGCGAAATGGCTCACAAGAACTTAAGAAAGGCCCAAGCGAGAATGAAAGGACTGTATGATAAGAGTTCTTGTAAACGAACATTCAATCCAGGCGACAAAGTTCTTGTGCTAGTACCTAATCTGAACAATGCGTTATCCTTGAGATATTGTGGACCCTTTACTGTGCATTCAAAATTAAGTGATTTGAACTATGTTGTCAATACGCCCGACAGAAGAAAGAAACAGACAGTGTATCATGTCAACTCACTGAAAAAATATTATGATAATTGTAACAATTTTCAATCCACAGCTAAAATTACTTTACCTGTATGTTCAAATGTTTCTGATGATGTGATACATGATAAATTGAAACCCCCAAAATTGGTAAATTCTTCCTTTTTAGATAATTTGAATGTCCACCTTATGCATTTGTCCACAGAGGAAAGCCATAGATTGTCTCAGTTATTTGAGACATTTCCCTCTATTTTTGGGGATGTCCCCAAAGAAGCGAAGGTTCCACCTCATGATGTAGACGTTGGTGACGCAAAACCCATGAAATTGATTATATGCTCAAGAATGATATCATTGAGCCCAGTTTCAGCAACTGGAGTTCCCCATGTCTCCTAGTCCCGAAAGACGGTGGATCTTTCAGGTTTGTGACCGACTTTAGGAAGGTGAATGCGCTCACCAAAGCTGATTCCTATCCCTTACCTCGGATAGAGGACGTTATTGATAAAGTTGGTCAAGCTAAAATAATTTCCAAAATTGATTTACTTTCAGGATACTGGCAAATCCCCTTATCTGACCGTGCAAAAGAAATATCTGCTTTTGTAACCCCTAATGGTTTTTATAGATACAAACGCATGCCCTTTGGTATGCGAAATGCTGGTCAAACTTTCCAGAGGGTCATTAACTCTGTCATTGCTGACATAGACCAATGTGAGGCCTACATAGATGATATAGTTGTATTTTCTAATACTTTTGAAGAACATATTGTTCAATTGACTAACCTTTTTAGAAAATTGTCTGAAGTTAATTTTACTGTAAACTTACATAAAAGTGATTTCTGTAAAGCTTCAATTACCTATTTGGGTTATCAAGTGGGAACGAACCAAGTTCGGCCCATTGAAGCTAAAGTAGATGCTATTGTAAGGTTACCACCTCCCAAAAATTGTAAAGAGATCAAAAAGTTCCTTGGGATGGCTGGTTACTATAGGCGGTTCTGTCAAAACTTTTCAGCTATTGCTGAACCTCTTACTGCATTATTGAAAAAGGGTGTTGAGTTTGAATGGTCAGATAAATGTCAAGAAGCTTTTTTAACTATTAAGTCATTTCTATCTAATGCTCCTGTTATGGCTGCACCAAATTTCAGCAAGCCCTTTAAACTTGCCATTGATGCTAGCAACTTAGCCATTGGCTCAGTCCTATTTCAAGAAGACAACATGGGAATTGACCATCCCATTGCCTTTTTTTCCAGGAAGTTAAATGAGAACCAAAAGAATTATTCTACTATTGAAAAAGAGGCTTTAGCTTTGGTTTTGTCATTACAACATTTTGAAGTCTATGTCTCTTCTTCAACCAATCCAGTCAGAGTGTTTTCTGACCATGATCCCCTGAAATTTACCTCTAAGTTAGGACAGACAAATCAAAGAATATTGAGATGGTGCTTATATTTCCAAAATTTTAATCTGGAAATTTCACACATTAAGGGTAGTGATAATGTTGTGGCTGATTGTTTGTCAAGGATGTAAAATCTTGTTACACACATTGATCATGTGACATGCTTTGTGGTTCATTAGGACCATAAACAGGTTTTGTTTGAGTGTCACTCATATGAAAATGAGTGGTGTGAGTTTTGAATTTTTTTCAAAATTCCAATCCTGTTGAATATTTTGTTTATTTTCAGGTGAACCTTAATTAAAGGTAGTTTTTGATTATATGTAATCTGTTATAATAATATGTCTCATATGACTCAATTGATATTGTAGCTAGTCATTGAAATAAAGGTCTTACCCTGGCGGGTTTACCACTTTTAATATTCTCATGGAAAAATTGTAATACCCTTTTTTGAGGGATTTTGATGTATAATTACTTTTTGAAGGGTTACTCCCCTTTCACCAATTGTAAAAGTTGGAGTTACTTCCCTTTTATGTTCAGGGATATTTTCATCTGGTGTTATGATTTTGATTGCCTACATTTGTAAAACATTTTTGTTATTTCATTGCCAGATTGGTTCCTTATGTATGTTTTTGTGGAACCTATCTGTCACTTCCAAAAAGGGAGGGGATGTGACCTACTTAGGTCGAGTCATTTTTATTTTGACATTGTATAATTCCTTATATGGAATGATGGTGTAACACCTGGGGTTTTTCCACTGACTTATTAAGGTGTTTGAGACATAGAAATTTTCCATTAAAATCTGATTGAATGATTCTGATCAGATGATTATCCCAACCAATGGCGACATGAGTTGAGGATAACCTCCCCTGTCACAGAAGTCTTTAATTGCACTGCACACTCGCAACACGAGGCAGTTTTTCTTGACCTAGTAGTCTACGGGGCAGTTTTACCTTGTTCAGGCAACCGTCCATATTGTCCGGCTATAGACTCTGACCATTTGAACGTGAGAGTACTTAAGACCTGTGTGTGCCTTGCTTTCTTCAGTTGATTTAGTCTTCTAGTTTAATATTACTTGTCGCTAAGTAAGTCTTGAAGCTACAGCAGTGTTGTGTGGTCTGTAGCTGTTCTTTAGACAGTGTAGAAATCTGTGATAGTGATTTTTCCTACATTTTGTAAGTTGGGTTTTTGATATTTTATACATTAAATATTTTATCTAGTACATCTTTGTGTTCTGCCACAACTGAGTTCGCTGATTAAAAGGTCGTATGTAGATTGGATGAGTGTTAATTACAATAGTCTCACTAGCTTCCCTAGACATTAAATTCGAGCCCTAGTGGGTCGTTGTGTTAAGTGTTCATCCACTTAGGCCGTAAGGCATTTGCATATGACCCCGAAAAAAGAATCCGGGGACGTTCTCCTTCTATTTAGCTGATAGATAGGTTAACGTTACATCCCCATGGCAGACATGTTGACCTAATGCTGCGGCCTCCTCGTGGCCACGGACGGGTGCCCTACCCGGGTAGCGAACGGCAGCTAGGGGTTTTAGTCTGTGCATCCGTGTCAGCCAGCGTCCCCATCGAGGGTGGTGTGAACTTGTGTTTGCAATGGTCCCTATGTTAACAAACCTTCTTACACAATAGTGTTTTTGATTGAATTTCACACATTTGAACTTTTCTGATACAGTATGGGTGAATTTTAGGAAAAGGTTTCTAACCGGCTGTGTGCCAGCCAGGGACCGATAATTGCCGGCTGTTGACCGATTTGTGACGGTTTTCTCGCAGGTTCTGTATCCAAGTTTAACTTTAAACTGAAAACAAAACTCATATAGGATATCATTACTTCTCATAATGTTATCATTTAATCAACTCTATTGGCCGATGCATTATACATTTTACTGTCTAAGGCGATCCGGGTATAATGTCATGGATTTAGGAGAGGAGTTACCTTGACATTTTCTCCGCTTAGATGATTAAAGGCAATAACTTCTAATGTACTTGATGTCACTGCCTTAAAATCCAGACTAGTCTACATGATACCCAGCCGGTGACCGTTTTTTCAATTGACTTTCGTTTGAGCTTCTATGTATTGCATTTAAATCTATTATAACGATTAATCAATTTTTTTTTATTTTGCTTTTTGAATAAAAAAGTGTTTTTTATTTGCGTTAATTTACTAACGGTTTTCGAACAATCTCTTTTAGTCTACGGTCTTTTTTTTGTTATTCGCTGTTAATTGTAATGACGGTCTTGATTTCCTCCAACATAATTAAGTAGCTTGTAATAAACTAAATAAGACGTTGACTCCGATTTCGGACGTATATTCTTTTTGAAGCTGCCTGAAGGTTCGAACTCGGTACTTTTGGGTAAGCAGTCATGCGCTTTATCAGCCTCATCACTTTGACCCTGGCAATAAAATTAGCTTTTATTCAGCTAAGTAACAATGATATAATATGACATGGCTAACTTCAATATATTAATAAGCTCCACACTCTTTTACAAATACATAAAATCCTAATACGTGTTAGATATTGCATGATATTTTAATACCTAATCAATTAAAAGCCTCACAATGTCACAATTTAAATCGAAGAAGATACACCGTGTTTGTTTGTAAAATAAATATAAAGTACAAAACGATGTTACAAAAACAGTTATATTACTGCCAATGATAAATGTAAAAAAAAAAATTCTCAATACAGTAAAAAATAAATACTTTTCTGCAATATTAAACAACAAAGCCAACCATGTACTCCCAAAACTACTTCTTTGAACGATTAGAATCAGGGGTCTCCAAAACTACGGCCCGCGGGCCGGATGCGGCCCGCGAGGTCCTCTAATCTGGCCCGCGGACAACCTTTTGTCCGCGGAAAAAACGTTTGTGGGTGATAGCTGAGGAGAAATCAAAGACATGCCTGGAAGAACCTGGCCCCCGAACTGAACTTTGATAGTCAATGCGGCCCTCCGGCTGAAAAGTTTGGAGAACCCTGATTAGAATGATAAATAATATACGGAAAGGAAGATCAGGGCGCCAGCTAAAGTATATTTTGGGAATTTAGAGTGTACACTTACTTATGGCAAGCATATTGCAAGATGGCAGCCCTTTAATGTATCAAAAAATTTTAAAAAATAGGAAACTAAAGTTAAGCTCTGTAAAACCTCTAGGCGAATCTCGAAAACTTTAAATTATTTTACTTGTTATTTGCTACAAATAATTTTTAATCATTAGGTAAAATCTTGTCTAAATTAAATTATATCTTAATATAAAATATTCCAATAATACCTAATTTAATCAGCGAGACGCTATTTAGTGACAGTTTGGTACGTAGAGATTTTTAGATATTTATAAGGTATTTATAATTGTTTTATTTTCTAACTTCAAGTATTTCATAATTTGTGAATTCGGCACTACCAATGCCGCCACTGAAAATATTTTGCTTTAAAACACTATCATTAGCTCGTAAAGGACGATTATTCTCGTTCTGGAGAGCGTGGGAATCGGCAGGAGGAGGGTTAGAAAGTTGGCGTGCGTGCGAGGTGTCCCGCATGGTTGGACGACCTTGTTAATTATATATATAATTATATAATAATATAGAAATATTAAAATAGCTTTTTGAAAAATCAATGTACTGCAAGCACAAGAAGCTTTTTTCTGAAGTTTTAAAACGTGTTAATCATTGTAATCACTGAAAAGAAGAAAAAAATCATCAGAAATAATAAATGATTGGGAACATGAAGTTAGTGTTTAACTTGATATGTGCAATAAACTATACAAAAATATTTTACTTACATATATTGAAGTTTATACATGCCAGAAACTCAAAAGGTTTAGTTAATTAAGAAATACACAATAAGAATAAATAATTATAACTCTATCGGTTTTTATTAACAATTGGCAATCTTTATTATAAAATACGATAAGGATTTTAATTTTATTTTTTTATGAGAAAATATAATTTGTAAAATTTGTTTAGAAATTTTCGCATCTAAGAACTTCTAAGCATTATTATATCTATACAACTAAATGTATGCGCTCAGCTGTTGCAAGTTATGCATTCCATGCCTGCTCCAGTGCTGTAAATGTCGCATCTGTGTTGTAGACCAACAAGGAACTTAGACTTGTGTTCCTGGTGGAGAAGTCAATAAGCTGACATTGTTTGGTAGAGGAGATCCAGTTAAAACCCATACAGATCTGGTCTTGTCTTGGCTGCAGACATTCAGCTGCACATTCAATAGAACTTCGTGTTGTTGTGATAATGATTGGAGGCAGTTGGAGAAGTGAGTTCTTGTTAACCACAAACAATCCATCGTTTGCGTCAAATAAATAGCCCATGACCGTAATCTCACAGATACCCACTACAGTTGTGTAATTTCTAGGAAAATAAATGATTTGGTTTATTATAATGAAGATAATGAAAAGTATCATTCCTGGTAAAAGTGCATAGGATTATTTAAATACATTTTAAAATTTATAACGTTAAAAATCTACTAGCCTTATATTCCGGACGTATCTTCCGATTGCTGGAGTAGAACAATTCCAGGTGTATATCTGATGACCAAGATAACCATCTATTTTCAAACAGAGTTCCCCGGGCTGTTTAGGAAAAGTTGATTTCACTCGGGGATCTGTTCTAAACACGTCGATGGTAAAGTTGTAGACGGTGTTATCAGGGTTACAACTGCAATAATGTTACACATGATAAGTGGTATTGTTATAATTCAAAGAATTAATAGACAAGCCGTTTAATCAATTTTTAAAAATGTTTTAAAAAGTATAAGTGGTATTGTTATAATTGAAAGAATTAATAGACAAGCCGTTTAATCAATTTTTAAAAATGTTTTAAAAAGTATAAATAAGTTTTAATTTTGCTATTTACCCTTCTATTCTAACAACCATAACAGTTATTTTGAATTAACCGTTCCACCAATATGACTTACATTGCGTCAATGATGATTTGTTTTATGACAAATAGACCCTGGAGGTCCACCATCCACCACGCTGGATTAGATTCTTGTGTTACTGAAGCTGTCGCACCATTCCCATCATTGGCATAGCTAGAGACGAGGTACTGACCAGCATGCAGCCAGTCGCCTGATTGATACGATGGTCTATTCAACGATAAATTCTCCAGAGTTTTTGTACCAAGCACATTTTGACAGAGAATCATAAATAAAAGAGCACATGTAGTTTTTCCAATCATTTTTTCTTTTCTTTTTTAATCTGTGTCTGTAAAAGTCAAGTACTTGAATTATTGTACAGCTTACTACAAGTAAAATAAAGGGGAGTGATATCCTCTAATCTTTCTTGTTTATTAATGTTTTATACAATTATTATTGTATCTAAGTCACATTTTATTTCACATTACATTTTTAATGAGACTTGACTTAAACAAAAAATGTTATAGAAATTGATAGTGTACAGGTGATATTTTTTGGAAAAGTTGGAAATCGGGTGAACTATAACTTATGTTCATGATAAATCACTCGAAATTTGTTGGAATCAAGACATTAAAATTATATACATATAGATACTATTTCAACCACCTACCTGAAAAATGAATCTAATTAAAAAAAAAAAACAACTAAAGTTTAGTAAAACACCCCTGAATAACCAAAAATAATCAAAGTACAAGATCTTCTCCATAATATAAGCGGACTGGAGGTGTGTCAGTCCGTCCTTCCTTCCTTCCTTATTTCCGTTATCATTATAGATTCTATAACCATAAAATGTAAACACCACATCACATGGTGTTACTTGCATCGCACTGTTTTATTCTAAAGAAATGGAGTAGGGCATATTTATGTATCGACTTACATTTGCTGATACTCGGCAAAGTTGTGTACACCGCAACAAAAGAACATAAAGAAAATATTAACTACACTCACACAGCTATAACACATTAAACGGATCAATGTGAAATAATATTTTCTCTTAGATTCCTAGAAAGAAATAGATACATTTAAATAACAGTAGAGTCGAATACATCTTTTTATAAAAACGTTTAATAATCAAGCTAAAAAACAAATGGCAGCTGCAGTGAGGTTAATGCAGTTAGTAATAAAACAGATAGTATTAGTTACCTCACAAGTTAAAGACAGTTACAAGTACTATGGTCGTTTCGACCCAAGGTCTTCGTCAGCACACAACAGTGTGGTTACAGATTAGACAAATAAAGACAAACAGTAACACATTTTTTGACTTAGCTCGACAGTGAAAACACGTCTTGTCTGCTAGCCACGATATCCAAAAGAAAAGACGAGTGAGAAGGACGCTTGAACACCGTATAGGGGTGGGGTTGGTGGCGTGGTGTATGCGGGAGGGGGGGGGTTGTTAGGTGAAAGATATATGTTCTTTCAAGCCATCGGGTGCCCGTGTACCAAATATTTTACAGTTGTTGCAAAACCGAAGGGCGGTTACACAAAAGTCCTTTTTTATGTCATGTCCACTCTTGTTAAAGTGTTTGGCCACAGGAAGACCGTCTTCATTGTTGATTGATCGCAGGTGTTGGCTAACGCTGTCAGACAATCGTTTCCCCGTTTGTCCAATATAAAAGATGTTGCATCGCCTACATTGGATGAGATAAACTGCATTACGGGACTCACAGTTAAATTGATTTTTAATTCTGAGGGTTCCCTTCGGCAGCTGGAGTGATTCAACGTGAAGAGTGAAATGACAGGTGTTGTATTTACGGGGACAAGGAGTGGTGCCAAATCTGGTGGTGGTAGTGGGTGGCAGGGGGCTGCGAACTAAAAGGTCTCTAAGATTGCGTTCCCTTCTATACACAACCAAAGGATTCTGTTGAAATAAATGGCCTAAATGGGGGTCTGACTTGAGGATAGAATAATTTTTTATAATGATCTTTTTAGCCAAAACCGAATGATGATGGTAGGGTAAGATGAGTTTAGTTCTATCTCAATTTTGTTTTGGAAATTGTTGAAGGGAGGCTTGGTGGTCAACAGTTTTTATGCGATGTAATGCTGACTGGAGTATATGCTCCGGATATGACCGGAGTCGGAAGAACTGTAATAGCTCGTGGGCCTTGATCCAAAAGTCGTCATCATCTTGACAAATACGTCGTAGTCTTAATAATTGTGAGAATGGTATAGACATTTTTCAGGCCGGGGGGAGGGGTGACGAAGAGTAAAGCATGTATGAATGTGAGTCAGTTGGTTTGTAGAATACAGTCGTCCCAACGTTGGTTGTGTAAAGCGATATTGTCATATCCAGGAAGTTAACAGAACTGCCTGAAATTTCAGAGGTAAATTTAATGTTTGGGTGGTAGTTGTTGCAGAATGATATGAAATCTTTCAGTTCTTTTTCTGCCATCTCTGTGATGCCTAACCCATCATCAATGTACCGACGATAAAATCCTGGAATTCTGCCAGTGTACTTTTCCTGGATTTGGCCCTCCAGGTAACCCATGAAGAGACACGCATAACTAGGACCCATTTTAGTTCCCATAGCACCCCACTTATTTGGTCAAATAACTGCACATTGAACTCGAATGAGTTGAGGTTGAGAACTAACTCGGTTAATCTAAGTATGGTATTACTGTCAATAGAGGGATGGGGGTTCACATTAAAGAAGTGTTCAATTGCTAGTAGACCGTCTTTGTGGGGAATCGATGTGTATAACGACACCACGTCTAATAAGAAAATTAATCTCGTTTATTGCTAGTGAATTTTAAAGAATCTAAAGACAAAATAGCATGGTTGGTATCTTTGAGGTACGATGGTAGTGCCTCAACTCTGGGTTTAAAACGCTGTTCAGAAAGGATTATATAGTTTCAGTAGGACAGGCGCATGCTGATATAATGGGTCTACCTGGGTAACCAGATCTATGAATTTTGGGTAGTAAATAGAATGAAGGTTTTCCAAATGTTCTGTCGAAAATGCGTAGGCTAGATGCTGTTTTAGGGAGTTTCTTAGATGCTATTAATGTGTTTATAGTTTTGGTAACAACTGTGTTATTAGTTAAGATCCCATCCTTAAGACGCGGTGAGTAGAATGTACTGTCAGAGAGTTGTTTATATGCCTCTTTTGTGTACAGGTCTTTATCCCATACAACGATAGCCCCGCCTTTGTCAGCCGGTTTAATTACAATGTCCGTGCGGGTCCTCAAACATGCGAGCGCACGCGATTCACCGGCTGTGAGGTTGGAGTGTTTTAATGGGGCCGGTTTAAAGTTATTTAGTTCGTACTCGGTATGGTGGATAAACAGATTGAGGTTTTTTGAGAAATTAAAATTTGGGGTCCAGTGCGACTGTCTTTTTGCGAGTTTATAGAATAAGTCATCTTCAATGTTGTCTTGGTTAAAACCTGAGGGATTGTTGTCGAAATTAGCTTTAATTTTAACTTTGCTTAAGAGTTCGTGGGCGCTGCTAAGCAGAGTAAATTTATCAGTGGTTGGTCTCAGGGGTATAAATTTCAAGCCTTTATTTAGGACAGATCGTTCATCACTCGAGAGGGGGGTGGTGTCAGGTATGCAGACCACTTTTGTATTGGAAGGGGCGTGGCTGTTCACCGTCAGTTTAGGGGTAGGGCAGAGGTTTTTGAGTTTCTTATTTTTATGTTTCACCAGGTAGGAATAAAAATCTCGATTGAGTTGGTGAATAATGCAGCGTATAAGGTTGTAGAGTTGTAGGTTACATGATGTGTGTGAGTATAGACGTTGCTCCAAGGATGCTATCCTCCTATCTAATGTTGAGTTAAGATGTTTGTAATGCTGGATGGTTAAGCGCATTTGTTAAAACGATTATTTAGAATTTAACTGGATAAAAAGCCTACGTTCATATGCATTAGGAGTGGAGCATGAAGGCCGAAAGTTTATTCTGAAACCTATTGGTATGACCCGCAAGCGTAGACACTTGTTGATAAAGTGAGTATGGCTGGTGAAACGTGTTTTCCTGAACAAGGCAAACGCTAATGCTGTAGATGTGTTAGAAATTGTAGTAGGTAGCAGGCTAAAGCACGTTGTGATGAAAATTCGCAGTTGGCTAAACGCATTTTTGTATGATAGCATGTTGATTTTCGGGCACGAAAATTTGGTTAGATGGAAAAAGAGAACAGGGAATCTTATTACTACGGTAAAGTAAGGGTAGCTTAAACAGTTATCAAGTTTTCGTTGTTTTATATACACAGAGAGGCTGACCAAACAAATTAAAAAAATTCCGACTCTAAAATGTTGTACAAACACAAAATTAATCTGTAATCTCGCATAACGACAATGCATCCCTTAATCACCGTGTTTAGCAGGGAAGGGTGAGACAGCGTGAACTGTCAAAATAATTGTTAATTATTCTGCAGGATAACAATACTTGCTCTAAACGTCATAATATAAGAAAAGTAGAAGAAAGGAAGAAAATATTATTAATGTGTCCACGTATGTTTGTTTTTACAATCTTTTAATACAAACTTTTATTTAACTTGCTTGTTGTCTGTCGTAATAGATCGAAATGCTTGAGTGAAATTTTGGACATATTCGGTTCAAATTTGGCTTTTCTTTATAGTTTTTTTTTTTTTTTTGCTTTCTCTGCTATATAATTTTCTGCACTCACCATGGTATGTTGATCCCCATTTACGTGCTTTGATGTCCAAATCTATTGTCTGTTGTTTTGTGATTTGCTAGGTGTCTGTATTCGATATCTTTTCTTACAATCTTATTTTGAGGATCTGTCGTTAACATTTATTCGTGAAAGACTGTAGCCCATCTGTATTTAACTTTGCAACCATCAAGGTCTCCAAGTAATAGACCAATACTGCTTGACATGTGTATTAAAGATTATTATCTTGCTCTGGAGTGACAGGGCTGTGCATTTCCATTTCCGGAAGTGAAGTCACAATTTGCTTTGTTGATTCGACATTTATTTTTCTTATTTATCACACCTTCCAAGATAAGTGAAAGTGTTTTTTCTCATATACCTTCTCCATTAAGCTGTATATGCAGGTCCTGATTGAATTAATTCTGACGTTTTAAAATTATTGATTTGTATCACCACCTTGGATTTTTCTTTAGATAGTCGATTTAGTTGGTCTGTGCTTGTTGTCATTTAACAACCATGCGCTTTGCCGACTCGACCAAGCCGACCTCTTGCATGTTAAAATTTTGAGAACATAAAATAATCTATTTGACTGCGCGAAGTATGTTTTTCTATAATAAATGAACATTTCCTTTATACGGCAATTACCGTCTCGTTAGCAAGACAAACTGAAACAGGATAAAGAATCGAGCAGAGTTTCTTCCAGGCATCTCTTCGAAATTTTTTTACCGCCCTACCGAACGAAATGAAATTTATATAATTTATATAGAAAATATATGCTTTTAACAGTGTCCGCCCCCACGAAGAAAGTCTACCCCCCCCCCGAAAATTTCAAGTGCCCCCCCCCCCCCCCCGGAGAAAAAAGTCTGTAAGAAACACTGGAATCGAGTATATCTTACCTCTGACTTGGTGCAGGACAACTGGATTTCCGTCAGGATTTTGTTTCCGCCCCAGTGCAGCGCACCATTTGGTTTGGACTTGAGGGGCCCCACAAACTCGAACCTAGGATCCAAACTCGTGTCTTTTGGGTTAGCGACCGCTGAACCACGCCCTTCTAATGTTAACTTCTGTATATTCCTTTACATTGCTGGCGCCGAACACATAACATGCTGGAGCATGCTTTCATTAAAAATTCAATACGGTATTTTAAAAAAAGTGAACAGAGTATCAGCAGTCATCTCTTTTTTGTGATTCAGTGCGTGAGTACAATTCTAAACGATGTACGATGCAAATTTCCTTTAACATCAAGTCAAACCATTAATAATTAATTTCTTGCAGAAATAGAAAGTATTGATATTATTAAACAAGCATAATGGGTCGATTTTATGCAACATCAAACGAGTTAGTTGATGTTATGGTAAACTATACTGGGCATAGGGAACAATCTCGAAGACAATGTATAAAAAATATTAAGCAGGCATAGGACCATCAAGTATAAGCTCCAGTTTGTCTGCATTACCATCACTTTTTTCGTCATTGGCCAACGCAGCTACAAGATAAACGCCATGCTGATACCAGTTCGAAATTTGAAATGGTGTGTTTTTTATTGGAGAAATCTCATTCAACGTTTGAGAAACGCAAATTATTTTGAGACTAATATAAATAAAAAGAGTGGCATATAACCTTTCATTTTACTAGTAATATATACTACTAATACGATACAATTCTTTGCTGATAAGAGCTTTAAAACGGACGTACAGCAAATCTCTCTCTCTCTTTCTCTCTCTCTCTCTCTCTCTCTCTTCATGAGCCTCTGCGGTACATGGCTTGTATATAGGCTTACTTGTCTGATAAATCGGCGACATGCGCAGTCAGGCTTTCTTTTCCTGATGCAATCCGCCACTTGTCCAGATTTTAGATATTGGATCTCTGAAGGCTTTACAAAATCAAAACATTTAGAGGTGCTGTTGTTATACGTTAGTAGCGGTTGGAATAGTTACAAACATTCAGAAAATACCCCTCCCCCTTTTTTCCCAGAAAACAAATGGAACAAAATACCAATGTGTATAGAAAATTTAATATTTTACCACATGTATAAAAGAAACCTTGCCACAAAACCCATAACGATTTTTAAAAATACTTATAGCCTACCAATTGTATACACAATTATTGCTTTTTTTGATGGAATAAAATCTTATCTTGAACTATCATATAGCTCTAATTAGTTAAATGGGGCATTCTATATGATCAAATGATTGATCCTTGTACAGAGAACATTTTTAGATTTACAAAACCCACATACTAAGTTTCTTTATACATAGAAAGTTTGTGTATAGAAGGGATGTCGTGGCCTAAACACCAGGGCGCTAGACTGCATACCCCAAAGTCTCGTGTTCGAATCCAGTTTTTAACTCATGTTAGGGAAAGTAAATGCAGCTTGACCATACCGTTTAATCATAAGTCGAGGTATAGAAACTCTACTTCTTCTACCATAGATACCTAAGTACATCAGTTTTTGATACAATTGACGCTCTTTGACATTTAAAAAAAATTGCTGTAAGTGGACAGAGTTGTTTGATCTCATCCATAAAACGGCCTAACCATTTATCGAAGAGCATACTCAAAATTAGCTCGATGTAATGTGCGTAAGTTTGATAATTTGAATGACTAATTAATTGATGTGGAGTGCTTAAGTTTAAACCTTTATTTTATTGGGGAAAAAACACAATTTTAAATTCACAAACGTATTACTCGCAAGGTAATTAGAATTACAGAGGCTCCTTTGATAATATAACTAAAAAATACATTACGTTAATTATTAAAGTTAATTTCTACAATATATTAAGTATACTTAACTTTGTGTATAATGAAATTATTAATCAAACGAAAGCCAAATTTAATACATTTCTTCTGCTGCTTAAAAACATGTTTTGGTTATATATAAGGTGCTGGTCAGTCGCAGTCAGTTTTAGCCTAGAGCCCGACCGAATTTTTTTCCTCGACCATTTCACCGGATGCAAGTGGCGGCCAAGTTAGAATCACCTACGGCACCGACAAGGGCCCGAACTTGCACCAGACCCCTTTGCCTTGTATACATAGATTGAATTACCGAAAATAAGAAGTGTAAGCTTTGTGAAAAACCGAAAGTAGAAAAAATTCCACTTCCAGTTACCACTGTTATGAGCTACCTTGTACTCAACCTTATTATAAGATGTAATGCAATGGCCAGGTCGAGATATTTTCATGGCGCCAAATTTTAAACAAGTTCAATCTTGTTACATTCTAGAATGTACAAGATGAAAAAGTAAAAACATTCTATTATATTAGCAATCAAAAACGTTAAAGGTTCGTTTCAGTGCACGCAAACAAAAGCGCCGCTCAACACACTGCTCGCAAGGTAATTAGAACTACAGAGGCTCCTTTGATAATATAACTAAAAAAATACATTACATTAATTATTAAAGTTAATTTCTACAATTTATTAGGTATACTTAACTTAATAAATTAATTTAATAAATTTCTTTTGCTGCTTAAAAACATGTTTTGGTTATATATAAGGTGACGGTCAGTTGCTGTCAGTTTGTAGCCTTCTGTGAGGGCCTAGAGCCTGGCCGAATTTTTTTCCTCGACCATTTCACCGGATGCAAGTGGCGGCCAAGTTAGAATTACCCACGGCACCGGCAAGGGCCCGAACTGGCACCAGACCACTTTGCCTTGTATACATAGATTGAATTACTGAAAATAAGAAGTGTATGCTTTGTAAAAAACCGAAAGTATTAAAAAATTCCACTTCCAGTTACCACTGTTATGAGTTACCTTGTACTCAACGTTTTTGTAACATGTAATGCAATGGACAGGTCGAGATATTTTCATGACGCCAAACAAGTTCAATCTTGTTAGCATTCTATAATGTACATGATGAAAAAGTTAAACCATTCTATTATATTATTAATCAAAAACGTCAAAGGTGCGTTTCAGTGCACGCAAACAAAAGCGCCACTCAACACACTGCTCCATAATGCTGGTCTTGGCCTCTCAAAACGTTAAGGATGGGCGCACAAAGAACAAAATTGTATGAACATTCCCCCCCTTTAAGTTACAACACTTATTTATTTTATACAAATAGGGCCTATAACAAACTGTTATTTTATATAAATTATTTAATAGTCATTTTCATGTAAAACATAAGGTAAAGAATACCTGCAATCAATTAAATGCAGCAATAAAGTAAGCTAGTTGACTAGTGTGCTTGGAAACTATAGATGACTATATGCCCCGTTTTTTACATCAACACTTTACTCATTCTATGACTTTGTATTAGTAAACATTGTATTAACTTTAATAGTATTTGTAGCATATATTATACACAATTTTGTTCAGTAAATGTGACAGCTTTGAAATAGCTTTCATTTTCATTCTTGATTTCTAGTTACGCTGAGAACCAAACGATAAGCCACAGTCAGTTTAATTTTTTTTTAACCACTCTGCGTAGTCAGCTAATTTGTGATTTGTTTTTTCTTCTAGACATCTGAGTTTTACAATGCTAAAGAGTCACATGGTTTCCTTTAGACAAATGAGTAAATTGTGTCAAAGAGATCGCGATGTTTCTTTTAGACATCTGAGAACACTATGTCTAATTGACTTGTCGTTTACTAAACTTATGATACCTTAAACTCCTCATTTGATAGATGAGCATTTGTGTCATCGCAAGTATACAACCTCTCTGTGTCATCGCATATATACAGCCTCTCATCGATGCTTTAATGTTCAAGTATATATATAATATATATATATATATATATATATATATATATATATATATATATATATATATATATATATATATATATATATTACATCCTCAACTTTAGCAGATTTGGGAAGAAGAAATAATCCCATCTGACTGGAAACTACGATACCTGATAAAACTGCCAAAGAAGAGAGACCTGACACAATGCAACAACTGGAGAGGGATAATGCTTCTTTCAGTCCTAAGTAAGGTGCTGACAAGAATCATCCTAGAGAGACTTAGCGATGCCTTCGACAAAAAGCTAAGACAAGAACAAGCTGGTTTTCGCAAGGACAGGTCATGTACTGACCACATTACCAAGCTGCGCATCAATATTGAACAGTCTCTTGAACAGTCCCCCTTATACATGACTTTTGTCGACTTCGAAAATGCGTTTGACAGTGTGAATAGAGATGTTATCTGAAAATTAATGAGCCACTATGGAATACCCAAAAATCTATTACACAGAAACTATATGAAGATTCCACTAGTCAGGTAATACACAAGGGAAAACTAACAAAACCATTGCCAATGATATTCTTGATGGTAATCGACTGGATCATGCTGAAAACTACACACAACGTCACAGGAATCCAGTGGAGTTTCACCAAAAGGCTGGAAGATCTTGATTTTTCCGGTGACATGTGCCTACTATCTCACAAGCATCAACATACGCTAGCCAAACTAAATCGGCTATCTGAAGAAGCCTCCAAAGTTGGACTAAAAATCAATAAAACTAATACAGAGGTCATCAGAATCAATAACAGCCAGGACCTGCCTATACAGCTAAATGGAGAAGATTTACGTGAAACGAACACATTCACATATCTGGGAAGCGTGACCAATAAGGACGGGGGAGCAGACGAGGACATAAAATGTCTTATCAACAAGGCTAGATGGGCCTTCAACTCACTGCGCCTGATGTGGAGTTCCATGGCCCTGTCACTCCGGAGCAAAATTGGGATTTTCAACTCAAATGTCAAGGCAGTGCTGCTCTATGGCCTGGACACTTGGAGGGTTACGAAGACAAATACTGATAAGTTACAGGCATTCGTAAATACATGCTTACGGCATATACTTAAAATAAGATGGCCAGACAAAATTTCAAATAAAGACCTGTGGTGAGATTTAAAGCAACAGCCAATAGAGACAGATATAAAGGCCAATAAATGGGAATGGATCGGACACATATTAAGACATGAAAAAGAAAACATCGCAAAACACGTTTTGGACTGGAATCCCCAGGGAAAAAGGAGGGTGGGACGGCCAAGGAAGACATAGAGAACAATGGTTGAAGAAGAGGCGAAGATAAAGGGAGCAGCCCAAAACCGAGCCCGATGGAGATGTGTGGTTGCAGCCCTTTGCTCCCCTGGGGCCACAAAGGAATGATATATATATATATATATATATATATATATATATATATATAATATATATATATATATTATTTTGTAACAAAAATGTGATTTTTACCTCTATGTATTAACTTATTGACTTCTGCCTTTGTTCTCTGTAAACATTCAAGGGGATTTATTATTTGTCAGCAAACTAATCAATGAATTATGTTGTCCAGAGATCACAATGTATACCTTTTATATTTGAGCTTATTTCAATGAAAAATATCCAACACTGTTTGCCTAATACTTTTCACAAAATTATTTTAAAATAAACCGGGAGTGATCTCCACTTAACTTTCTCGAATATTCTTATACGAGAAAAATGGCCCGTTGAGGAAGGATACAACGGGCGCTAGGTTGATAGTGCTGTCTATTTTCTCGGTACTTTATTTATACAAAATATAGTCATAGGCATATCCCTAAACCATGCACCTAATCTCATTCATGACAAAAATCGAATTTAGAGTTTCTTTCAGGCAACTCTACTTGGGAGAAGGGGGATTCGCCCCCCTCCCCCCCCTCCCTCCCACACACACACTCCAAAACATGTCTACAGTCCCATTCAACGAAATATAATTATATACTTTTTCCAGTGTCCGCCACCTCCCAGAAAATTCTACCCCCGCCCACGAAAATTTCAAGTACCCCCACCCCTCTCCGGGGAGGAAAAAGTCTGAAAGAAACATTGGTCGCATTTGTAGATCATACAAACTAAAGGAAGAATCTGGGCGGCGCTTCGCCCCTACCGGAAAAGATGCTTTAAAAATAAAACTGCACGCTAAACACTTTTTAGATTAGAAAAAGTTCCCCCCTCCGGGGAGGAAAAAGTCTGAAAGAAACACTGGTGTCGCGCTTAGCCACTACCCGAAGAATTGCATTAAAGAAATTGCAAGAAAACCACTTTTTAGATTAGACACATTAATTAGGCGGTAATTTTATTATAGAGTATCAATGACGACATTTCTTTTTAGTTGGGGGGGGGGGGGGGGCGGCTTAGACGTTCATTCTCGAGGGTGGGGCTTCGCCCCTACCTGAAGAATTGTATGAATGAACCTCTTCACGCAAACCACTTTTAAGATTAGACAAAATTGCCTTTTTATTCAATGTTTACTCGAGAATCAATGACGTCATATTACTGTGTGCATTCTCCGGCTTAAGATTATTTTCTACTCTATGCTAAATGTCACGTCATATTTCGTTTCCGTCTGACTGTGCATGTTTTTAAATTGCTTGTGTTTTCTCTAGAGCGTTCTTGTCAGATAGATACATAGATAGATACATAGATAGATACATAGATACACAGACAGCGAAACTATAATTATAGATAACTTGGAATACAGACATGATTTTTAATTACTTAAACTTTTAAAAATATAATAGAATTCCATAGAAAAAAGAATTGCGCACCAAGCGAACAAAATGTGCATAATAGTGCGCAATATTATTAGTAGGCCCTACTTTATAAATTTACCTGCGTTTTTTGAGAAATCGGAAATGGCGTAAATTAGTACTTTCAGTCAACGGAAATTACTCAAAATTTGACAGAAGGTGGAGAATTAGATCTTTTACTAATATGTGAAATTTAATTTATCTATCTGAAATAGTTCTCTAGTTATAGGCTTTTGAAAAATTCAAAGTAGAAAAAGTACCACTTCCGGTTATCGGAAATCGCTCAAAAGTTGATCTGGATTTACGATTTTGATAAAATACTTATATAAGAAATTTTATATCAACCTAGCTGTAACGGTACTCAAGTTATCGTGTTTACACACACACACAAACAGACAGACACACACACACACACACACACACACACACACACACACACACAGACACACAGACATACGGACAAGATTGCAAAATTATGTTTTTCTGTATCAGTGAGGTGTAAAACGTCGATATTTGTAAAAATCTCGATTTTTTTTTTTGCACGATTACAAGACTTTCTCTATACTTCGTGTATACGAGAAAGTAAAAAAAAAAAAAACCATAAATAAAGTTTTATCTAAACGTGAACTTTAATTGAAAAAAAGAGACATCGAATATGGTTATTAAGTAGGATTAGAAAACGAATCATAAGGTTTTTAAAAATAGAACAAAACTACACACAATTGTATGTAAAATGTAAACATTAATCTGTAACTGTGGGAATATACTCAGCATCCTTACAAAGTGTCAAGCAAATGCTGTTTGTTTCTTAACGCCCATTGAGCTTTATTTAAGTGTGTACTCCTCTAACAAATAAATGTAATTGACTGACCGTCTACACGTCTTAAGAAAATATGAAAATGCATTACAATGAAATATAAAAATGTAATAGACCATTAATATTAAAAGTCCGTTGAGTCTTATTTAAGTGTTTACTCTTCTAAAAAAATGTAATTGACTGACCGTTTACACGTTTATAGTAAATTTAAAAATGCGTTACAAAGAAATATAAAAATGTAAAATACCATTAATATTAATAGTCAGAAAACGACACTCAATACATGGTAAAATTAAAGCAGAATATTTTTAAAATCAATGTATTATTATTTATTGCAATACTGGTGATTTTTTTGTTGTCTTACTCAATACGTTCATTAGTGCTTACGTTTTTTTTTGTTAATGAAAAACAAGTATTATATTAAATAGTAAATGTTTTATTAATTTGGACAGTTAAAGTTTGTAAAATCATAAATAGCTGGCAGGTTAAAATATGTATATGATAATTTCAAAATATGTTAAAAAAATAGTCTAGAATAGTTGAAGAAATATAAATATGCACCAGGAGTACATTTACATTGGAACAGAGACAAAACAGCATTAACAACTCTATTTACACTATCTAGTATTAACTAGTATTAACGAAATATCCTCATTAACACCAGACATATTTTTAAAACGTGCAGCAGAACATAAAGATGCACATTTATGAAAATTACACGAAATGTGTGTTATAATTTTGTGTTTAACCCAAGTTATATTTTTGTTTAACAATATTCATTGGCATTATCATTTAGACAAGTGATACAAAGTATAGTTAATCCTACTGTTTATTTTCAAACGCTCGTTGTACAGAGTTAGATGTGAAACTCCAATATTGTAGACAGTTAACTTGTGCTTATGTCGATATTTTAATTTAATGTGGCCATCAGATGTAACACATTTCAGCTCGTATACGTTTACGTATGTAAATAGATAAAACTTGTGAAAAGGTATATTTGCAGTCAGCAAGTTCATTCGTGAGCTTTGCTGCATGCAAGATATGCACTCAAGTGTAGGTGTTATGTGCTTAAAACATACAGAATGGGCAGATACAGAGTTATATAAATATAACATTATAAAATTACCACACAAACATGTACAAATATTCCGCAATAGTTACTAATAAAATTAATTCAATAAAGATATTGAAGTAGATAAAAATTAAACTTACACCTTAGATTAATTAAAAACTGCAAGACAATGTGTTAGGTAGAGTTAAGGATGCTCAGAATTTTGAAACAGATATATAAAATAACCTCAGACAATGCCATTGTTGTTAAAAAGCTTCTTAAAAGAACTTTGTTTATCACAACTGTAAAAGCTAAATAACAAGTTTTAATTGTTCCATGCCTGCTCCAGTGCTGTAAATGTCGCATCTGTGTTGTAGACCATCAAGGAACTTAGACTTGTGTTCCTGGTGGAGAAGTCCATAAGCTGGCATTGTTTGGTAGAGGAGATCCAGTTAAAACCCATACAGATCTGGTCTTGTATTGGCTTCAAACATTCAAAGGCACATTCGACTGAGCTGCGCTTTGTTGTGTTATTGATGTGGGGCAATTGGAGAAGTGTGTTTTTGTTGGTCACAAACAGTCCATCGTTTCGGTCAAATAAATATCCCATGACTTGAAGTTCAAGGATGCTGGCTGAATTTTGATAATCATATCTGTAAAAACAATTGTCATTCTGTTAAAACTATATCGTTTATTTATGCTAAACATTTTTATAATTAGAACACTCTATTAATAATGATTAATGATTAAAATAAATTCTACATAATGCGATTAGAAAGATAAATTAAATTAGGAAAACCACATGCATAATAAAACGAACGTAACGTCCTATGACAGGAGTTGTACAACTCCAGGTGGAATTAGTTTGACCAATTGTAGGTTTCATTGTAACACAAATTTCTCCTGGCTCATAAAAATTTGCTTTGAGTCTGGGATCTGTCCTAAAGACGTCAACGATTTGATTCTTCCTGCAGGTGCTTTAAAGATAAAACTCAAGATGTTTAAAAACGTAGAAACAAATTTCGTTTTCTATGTTGATGTAGTGTATGTAAAAATATTAGATTATACATTTCCACATATAATTACTTACTCGTAAAGGATGGAGATTTGTTTCACGACGAAAATGTCCCCGAGATCAACCATCCACCATGGGCTAGTAACTCTTAATGTGAGAGCCAATGTGTCACTTCTTCCATCAACGGCGCGACCTGCGACTAGGTAGACACCATAATGCAACCAATCTCCTGACTGGTACGCTGGTTTGTTTATTGATAGATTCTCCAGAGTTTTTATACCAAAAGCATTTTCGATGACAAAAATAAGGACCAGAATATTGACTATATCAGCAATCATCTTTACTTTTTTATGTTAATTAATTTGTACTAACAATCAGCGTACTTGTCTCCGGTCTCACCTTGTTTCTCGTGTTTCTTTAAGTTCTATATTTTTTCTTATTTAAATGTATTAAATAGGCCTATATTCAAAATATAAAAATATAAATTATATATTAAATTGAATTTTAAATTTTAAAAATAAAAAAAAATAAAATAAAAGAGCCTAAATCATTAATGAAATCACATATAATAACTAGCTATTACAACATAATTCTCGATAAACATTTTACTTTTTCATTTGATCATAAATTAGTTAAATACCAATTTAAAATGACGAACCACTCAGAACTAGAAATCAGCGTACTTAACTCCGGTGTCACCTATTTCTAGTGTTTCTTCAAGTTCTATATTGTTTATTTTTTAAAACGTCAATCTTAAATTGAATTTTAAAAATAAAAAAAAGAAAATAAAAAAAGAAAATAAAAATAAAAAAAAGCCTAAATCAATTATGAAATCACATATTGTAACTAGCAATTACAACATAAATGTCGATAAACATTTTACTTTTTCATTTGACCATAAATGAATTAAAATACCAATATAAAATGACGAACCACTCAGAACGAAATACACACACGAACTGTGGATGTTGTTTTGTATTGTGTCGTTGCCTTAAAGATAAGGACAGATATAGATTTTAACGTCACTGCATTGTTTCAAGTAAACATTGCGATTGCCATTAGTGCCAATAAACAGCAACTACTGATATAAATAATTAACTACATATCTACAAGGACGGCTGGACACTATCGATGAGTATTTTCTATTGTTAAGAAACACAACTTTACCCAGTAAAAAATTCAAACAATTGAATGGCTGTTAATAAATTGTGGTGTGCCAAGCTATTCAAAGAAACGAAAAAAGAAATTCATGCGTGTGTTTTTTCATCATCCTTCATGATTTTGTTACTTTATTATAATAATGCGTCAAGTTATGAAATATGATGTAAACTTACCCCAATCTACGTACCTTTTAAAGATGTCTTTGTTTTCACCAGTCGGTCCACATGGCTGTCCATGTGATACGAATTATATAGACACATAACGTCTAACTATCTGGCTTTAATGTTAATACTACAGCCATACTTTAATGGTGAGATACAACCTATGTAAAGTTAAACAGAGAAATGGTTTTCTGAAACAGAAATGCAAAAAGTTTGGAGCAGTGTTTTAATTAACCAACGTGCTGATCGATTGTTTGAAAAACAACTTCGTCTTTGAACTGACAAAACACACTTTTTGGTTTAGATTGTAACGAGCACCAATCTATCAGCCAGATAGTTGGCGAACGCTCCCGGATTCGTTTAACTGATTATACACAAATGGCGACAAGCCTAAATAAAAGAAAGCTAACACAATAGTTCACTAGGACTCGTACTTGATGTCTAGGGGAAACACTAGAGAAACTACTGATGCCAACAATACATTTAATCTGCATATAACTTTTAATGAGTGTACAAAGTCGTGGTCGAACACTGGATTTATACATGATAAAATAGATTTACAGAATGAACAAAACCCAACTTACAATTCGTGGGAAAAGATAATATGATACACTATCACAGCTTTTAACACTTCAGAAAAATCACCACAGTATACACATCACTGCTATAAGCATATAGTATTACTTAACCACAAGTAATATAAGAATATGCTACTTAAACAACTTAGTACTACACAGCGACACACAGGGCTTATTCTCTCTCAAAGACGTCTGGTCAAAGAACTGCCTCGAGAGATCTGTGCGCGATCTATTTATAGACTTAGGCAACATGGAAGGTCACCTTCAAATCATAAGGCTATTGGTTGGAGTATCACCTGGTCCGCATCAACCAATCATCTCATGATGGAAAAATACTGAGTCTAAGACTTTCTTAAGACAGTGGAAAAAACGAGTGATTATACCACAGACCATATATGGTAAGGTAACAAATGTAAAAATAAACATTACCAGACCTAAGTAGGTCACAAGATACATAGCCATTCGTTTACAGGCACACCAGTAGCGTACGCAGGGGGGAGCAAGGGGAGCGGCAGCTCCCACTCTGGCCATTTTCAGCAAAGTGGCGCCTTTTTGGAAACATTTTAAACTCAAACTTTTAAACAATGATATTTGTTAAAAAGATATTTTTGGTCGGCACATCTATGTAAATCACACGATTTCTTTTCATGCATCAATTAAGCATTATCGTACTAGTCTAGTAGTGTCTACATTTACAACACGTATTAACAGCTGCATCAGTTGGTCATTCTTAAAATAACCATTACGATGCATTGGAAATTTTAAAAATCCCCTACCGGTAGTACCACTTGGCAAGAGGGGTGTTAAGTTTAAGGCAACTGTAAAATGTATTTGCTTACGAATATTTGCATTAGAAAATGTTATACATAAAACTTCACACATAATTACTTTATATATACAGTTTGAATCGTGTGATTAATTTTTTGAAAATTACAATACAGAAACAAATACAACTGATGTGGCACCTCTATTAAAATTTACTTATTGGCAAGCTGCATAGCAGTGGGGAAATTTTGACACGGTCAACAACGTCATTGTCATCACGATGAAGTAGTAGTATTCTTACAGTTTGGGCGATAGTGATACGATTACACATTATATGAAACAGTTACAACCCCCTTCCCCATGGACCCCTCTGTAAAAAATTATTCTCATAATACCACTGCTACTAATTTAAATCTGTTTCTGAATCAGTATACATGTGTAATACATATGTATGTTTAGAACAGTCATCTAAAAACGGACGCTATGTTCACTCTGAGTTGGTTATCTCCCCCCCCCCCCCACACACACACCTCACCACCACAATTGTGTAGAAAGACATTAATGTGTCACACTTAGGTATACACTGGGTTGGATAATTGACCTAGAGTGACCGGACAGTAAAAAGATGTGTGAGCAATACAGTGATCTAACCCATACCTATCACTATGTTAAAAAATGATCTTTAAGGAACACAAAGAAGCAGTAGTTAATTAAAAAATATATGATCTGAAGTAAATGACCAACATTTAGTTAAAAGTAGACTGTTATTCCGAATCTTCTTCTATTACATTGAAAAGCGTGGTTTTATACCAACTCTGATTTCAAAAACTTTCATTATGCTGTAATACTTTAGCGTTTATGATGACGATATATTTAATTCTGATTATAGACAAACATATTTTGTTAACACAAATAGTTTTAAACAATTTCATTATATTCTAAAGTAATTATGTTTTTATTTTGACATTTATAATTAAATGTGTAGATATATACATATTTATATTAAGAGAGTGATTATTTCCCCTATTTCACTTCTCTTAAATAATTTCCCAGGAATTATTATGTAAGAATTTTTTTACAAGAATGACAAAGCAGATTGTGTTACTTTCATTGTTTTTGGTTGTAGTGTGTGTATATTTTGTTTGTTTTTTGTTTAGATTAATACCATTTTTGTTTTGTCGGCCTACATTGTGTGTTTTTTTCTTATTTCTTCAGAGTGCTACTTCCAATTTTTTCATCATAACGAAGTAATCACATACAGCTAGTAATTATATATATATATATATATATATATATATATATATATATATATATATATATATATATATATATATATATATATATATAATACATGTATATACATGTACATAGAACGTGTTAAAAATTCGGCGCCTTTTTTTTGCTCTACAACGAAAACCTGGATACGCCTCTGAGGCACACTGACCCAAACAGTAAGGTTACTATGGCGAGTTTTATTTTAAACTAGCGGTTTCGGCCAGGCTCTGCACTGGCGTTTGTGCAAATCGTATCTGTAAAGAAACTTTACTTGTTTGTTTATTAAATCATCACATTCCCGGTACTGCCAAGATTTTGGGAATATATTAAATTTCCAATTAATATATATATGCAAATATAGAAAATATAATACATAGCCCTAAATCTAACTCTAAATCTAACACTAACGACAACCAACAATAACAAAGAAATAACGAACAGAGATATACAAATAAACCTTTTACCCCTCGCAGTTCTACATCTAAAAGAATCAACCACTTAAACACACAGATGAACGCAAACTCAAATATAAACACAACTATAAACAAACCTTAACCCCCTTCAAAACCTAAACCATGAACATAAACAAAAATATCACTCAACCTTCACAACAGTTGCAGACATATACGTAAACCATTTCCCCTTAACTCACTTTTACCCCCCCCCCCCCCAAATAACAACCACATAAACTAAACAAACATAAATACAATCACATGAACGCAAACTTAAACATAAACTCTAAGCCTCAATAAAACCTTAAAACATAGCCACAGACACACACGGTAATAGCATAAGCATAAACATAAACCAACCCTGACCACATTTTTAACCACCTACACCTACACCTACACCTACACCTACACCTACACCTACACCTACACCTACACCTACACCTACACCTACACCTACACCTACACCTACACCTACACCTACACCTACACCTACACCTACACCTACACCTACACCTACACCTACACCTACACCTACACCTACACCTACACCTACACCTACACCTACACCTACACCTACACCTACACCTACAACTACACCTACACCTACACCTACACCTACACCTACACCTACAAACACCCACATATTGTACCTAAACATATTCCTGTACATGTATATACCTATACATAAATATATACTTAAATAAACCTAAACTATTCCTAAAGAGTGTACGGCTTATTTTCAACGACACTTGCCGTAATGCCGTTTCCTGAGTGGACACTTTCATGAATGCGACAAATATTCGAATGGACAAATTTCCACAAATTACATTTTGTACTCTCTCGTATAGAGAAAGTAGTGTAATCGTGTGAAAAAAAGAAATCGACGTTTTACACCTCCCTGAGTCAGAAAAACTTAGTTTTGCAATTTTTCCTTATATGTGTGCATGTATATCAAATTTGCAGCTCTGTTTCAACTTTTCAGTGATTTCCAGGAAACGGGAGTGAAACTGTTTCTTCTGTTTGGTTTTCAAAAAACTGTAACATAATTAATGGTTCAGATTGATAAATGTAAAAAATACACATAGCAGAAAAAGATTAGCGTAAATTTCGTGTGTAGGAAGTAATGCTTTACGCTATTTCCGATTTCTTAAAAAAACCGAATAAGAATTTTTAAAGAAGGCTACTAATATTTCGCATTATTACACACACACACATTGTTTGCTGTTCACTTTGTACGAAATATTTTTTTTAAAGAATACTCTACTCTATTTAAAAAATGTAGCTAATTAAAAATTGTTAAAAAAATCATTTCTATATACCTCAATAGCCATCCCCGAAGTTATATAAGAATATTTCGGAACATTTAAGGTAGATTACTCTCGCTTTATTTGACTCAAAACTCAAATGATAAATTAACTAGGCTACATTTTTACACACATTTAGAATTTAATAACACTTAAATAACACCAATCTAAACTTTGTATCAATCCCATACAAAACTGACTTTAAATATTACTTAAAGGACCAAATGTTACGTATCATAACACAAACCCAATTGAATTAATACATCTAATCAAATCTTTTGAATTCTATTAACAGTGACCTAAAGTAGTAATAAACTAATTAAATATTAGTAAACATATCTATCTACTATGTTGAGCTTAAAAAACAACTTTAAACGCACCCTGATTTATAATTATAGCAGCATTTTAATTTAAATATATCATAGACTACGTTTCGTTTTATTTTCAGGATGATCAATTTAATCAATAAATGCGAATTTAAAAAGTTCGTACTAACACTTCCAGGTCTATAATGTACCAGTGTGATAACAATGAATCATATCCAATTATGCATTTGGATTTCTATAAAGCAAAAAAGCCAACCAGTCTGCAGACATACATTATTTATATAAACACGAGCCGTCCCTTCAAGGCCGTGCACTGGCCTCTGTTAAAAACCTATTTGTTTAGGACCCTAATTTATGTGTAGAGAAATCGAACTTAATTTTGAAAAAAAAAAATTGATAAATAAATAATAATACTATTGCTGGCGTCAAAGTGTTCCGCCTGGTAAGCCCCTTGGCTACTAACCCAAAAGTCCCGAGTTCGTAACCCCAGTCAGATTAAGCCGGTCATTTGGGGTCAATAAACCGGGTAGAACATCATCTCTGTAATCAAACAGCTGTGTAGCCTACTGGGCGATAGACTTGCCAATCCTGGCTTACTTTTGGTAGCTCCTGCAACACTGTTCCAAGGTGTACAGGAAATGTCCTGTCCATTGGGATCTATTTTAATAACGTACTTTCATAAATAGGCTTCTTTTTTAAGTGGTAAAAATATTTTTTTTGTTACATTTTTTTTGTTTATTATTATTATCCTTTAAATATTACTTACAACTGAAATTATTTTTTTCAATATTGAAGTTAACGCAAATAAATTTTACTTTTATTGTTATTTAAGACTCAATTTATATATATATATATATATATATATATATATATATATATATATATATATATATATATATATATATATATATATATATATATATGTATAATATATATATAAATGAATAATTAAATAAATAAATAAATAAATATAGGGGGCCTATATATATATATATATATATATATATATATATATATATATGTGTGTGTGTGTGTGTGTGTGTGTGTGTGTGTACATGATTGCAATAATATTGATCATAAATCAAATATCATTAAAAATTAGCAGAAATTCGTGATTCTTTTTCGTTGCTAAATTGATTTCTTTGATAGTCTCTTTTTCTTCGTTCTTAACTATAAAGTTGGACGGGATTTCCTCAAACACAATTTAGTATTACAGGTCAAAGTGTTGTTCGCTTCAAATGTAACTTACTTTTCTTTTTGTACTTGGTTGCATAGCCTTTGTCCATCCAAGAACAAACTACAAAGCAACAGTTGTTTGTTTTTAGAGTTTTCTCTCCTAAATGGGTTGCTGTCCCCAGCTTATTTCTCCTGGAATGGTTCGAACTCGGGAGTTTCCGGTTTCACAACCATGAGCTTTACAAAACTCAACTCAAAAAACAACTCGTAGCTTGCTCATGAATTGACAAAGAATATGGAAGCAAATTTAAAACGAAAACATTTCTCAAATTAGACTCAACGGACAAAAAGATACATAAAAGCTGACACGTAATAGGCCTCCAAAATTGAATGTATAACGAAGAAGAAGAATAAGGGACCGTATACCGCTAATCTTAAATGCCCTATTATATATTTGAGCAAAAAATTTTTTTGTAAAAGCAGTGACCAGATAGTCTGGCTTTTAAGGCAGTGACATCAAGTACATTATAGGCCATTGTCCTTCATCCATCTCAGCGGAACAAATGTAAAGGTAACTCTCCTTTTCCCGGATGCAGAACACTACACCAAATTAGTCTTAGACGCACTCTAATGTATAATTCATAGGCCAATTTAATTGATCAAATGATGGCAATATGATACGTAACAATATTCGACAGAAGTTTTTATATTTCATTAGAAATAAAACTCCGATCATGCCAGACCGAAATCCATACAGAAACAAGAGGGACCGGTCATCAACCATTCAACAGCCGGTCACTATCGGTTGACATCCAGTTAGAAACCGGCTCCCAACCTTCCCCACTAGCCAGTATAAGGAAATAACAAGGTTGGGTTTTCAATCAATAACACCTCTTTCTAAGAATCGATTTACACTTTGTGACTTTTGCAAACACAAGTTCAAAGTGCTGTAACTGGAATTAAGATTGAATTGCTGATGAAAATGTAAATTATAGATACTATAAAAAATATTACACTGCAAACAATTGTTTTCATGTGAGCCATAACTAATATTCGGCCTAATGAAGACAGGTTACTATTAAGACAGCTGGTTAGACTGGCTTAGAATCGATAAGAAAACATAACTGACACAAATTAGGATATAGTTTTATTTAAAGCCAGTTAGTGCCAGTAATTTTGGATGACCTCATAAACATCTGACGAACTCGAGCTTGAAACGTTGTGGTTAGTAGTCGACCATTCGACCACGCCTAGTTGCCTAAAGGTACACAATGCATCACAAGTGTTAGGTTTTATACATTGTCATGTGGCTGCTAAAGGCTAGTGTTGTTACATTGTCCTGTGGGTGCTTAATGCTAGTGTTGATACATTGTCTGTGTTTGCTTATTTCTAGTGTTGTTAAATTGTCCTGAGGCGTAGCGAGGGGGGGAGCAGAGGGAATATATGTCCTCGGGCGCCGACCATAGGGGTGACAAAATAAGCTCATTTTAGCTGTTATATTGAATTATAAATATTAAAAAGATATGGGGGAAGGGGCAAATTGAAAGTTGACTACTGGGCGCCAGGATGGGTCGCTACGCCTCTGGTGTGAGGTGTTGGTTATGCTATTTATTATAGTGGGGTCCAGAGTTTCTTAAATGTATCTTTTCAGAAGAAAGTCTACCGAGATGCATTTTATATAGTAAACATAATAAAAAATACCGAAAAATGTTGACCGCCCCCCCCCCCCCCAAAATTTCAAGTGCCCCCCCGGAGAAAAAGTCTGAAAGAAACACTGGTGAGGTCTGGTGGATGCGCTGTTTGTTGTAATGTATCCTAGACAATTATTCTTTGAATAACGGTGTGTTTAAGGGTTATTCATAAATGACGCCATGCTTGTTTGAAGATTTTTTATTTTCCACCCTGTCAGACATCGTCACATAAAGCCTCATATGAATCACAAATGAATTAGTTATCAAAGTTAACGACTAAATAATAATATGCGTGCGTTGTTATTTCCCACTGTGCCTTTTATAAAACTCTGACTGAATATGTTTCGAACTGATGTCGTATAGTCGGGTTGCTAAGCGCTTTTTCCTCGGCCAGTCATTCACGTATTATCTATATACATAATTCTCCTCTGCGAGCCGTTAGAAAACAAGCTGCAAGCGCCTCCTTACAGTCCCCTCACTTTCTCTCTATCACTATCACTACCACCCTACCCCACCACCACATGGTCTACTGAGCTGTGGTCACGTTAATGTTTACAAACCGTAAAGCCAGGTTTAGTGACGGCTATTAGGGGCAGATAATTATGTTTGAACCGACTTTAAACTTACAGGAGGTAACTAAGAGGAGGCTGCTTTCACGGGGGGGGGGGGGGGGTGTAGGGTCGGGGTTAGGGGAAAGGAGGGGGGTTAGCGTTTTAAAGCAAATATTTTCAGTGGCAGCATTGGTACTGTCGAATTCACAAATTATGAATTACTGAAAGTAGAAAATAAATCAACTAAATAGCGGCGTATGATACGCCGCGGGTCGGCTCGTTTTATTTATTCTATGTTGACGATAAAGTAAAATTACAACACATAATATTTTAAATTAAATTATATCTTAATGACCATATTTCTTTAATAAGAAACAAAGTTTGATTTGGAATATTTACGGTCTGAAATGGTTTATTAAAAAAGAAAATGTCAGTATTAACTGTGCGTTTGTTCTTGTTTTTGTTTTTACTAACTAGATCCTATTTGTATTTGACCTGCTTTTGCAAAGCAAAGTTACTAAGTAATCTTAGTTCTAGATATAGATTCTAGATTCTACAAAATAAAAAATCACTATATTCTTGAATTAAAAGATCTGTCATGCGTTTCCTATTGACAATTGATAATAGTGTTGGAACTTAATCAAAATAATATACAAATATATTGTTAAAGCTATAGCCAACAGATAATTTAGCTTTATGATGCATTAAACTTTTTCAATGAGCATCATGGTCTTATTTTCTCTTAAGGCCATGTTGAGAAAATGAGTAGGCTAAATAAAGAAGTTGTTCTCAAATTGTATTTCTATTGTGTTTCTACATATGAACATATGGGAGTCGTTAATGGTGACGTGCTGTGTAAGATGGTGTGGGTTAATGTGTGGATCAAGGTGGTGTGGGTTTTGAACAACTCCGTTTGTTATGTTTTGTATGCATATGGTGAATCGTATGTTTGAATTGTGGGGTGTGTATTTTGAGGTTAAAGGTTTGAGATTTGCGTTATGGTATTTGGTGTCGTAGAATAATTTGTGTTGTAAGGGTAGGGCAAGAGCTGGGTGTGTGACGGCTATTGCGAGGTTTGCTTTGTGGTTCATGATTTTGCGTGGGTTGGTAAGCGTTTTTTTTTTATTTCCGCTTCTGTTATTCTATACTATTGGCTCAATTTAATTCTATTTTTTTAATTAATAGGTATTCTATTTCACGATAATTTAAAAAAAAAATTTTAGTGTCATTATTTTTTTACCCTCCAAAAACCACATTTCTGAGTTCCACACCGTTAAGAAGCACGGGTATTCAGCTCGTATTCCCATGTTTTTTATCAGCAGATCAAATTATTTATAAAGCCTTCGTTGTTTTATTTTACTCAGAGCGGAATAATTCCCTGTGGGCGAAACGCTACGCCAAAGTAAAATAAGACATTACACCAGGTATTTCATTGAATTGATAATTAACCGATAGCAAACATCGCGCTTTACATAATAAAAATAGTCTGGTACTTGTTTGCACTTTTTGGCTGAAACAGAGAGAACATAGAGATTATAGAGAAAGTATTGTAATCGTGCAAAAAAAAAGAGATTTTTGCAAATCTCGACGTTTTACACCTCACTGAATCGGAAAAACATAGTTTTGCAATGTTGTCTGTATGTCTCTGTGTGTATGTGTGTGCGTATGTGTGTCAGTGAACACGATAACTTGAGTACCGTACGAGATTCTATTATATTTTAAAGTTTAAGTAATTAAAATTGATTAAAAACCATGTCTATATCCCGAGGTGCCATCCTCGTAGTGTTATATAAGAATATACGAGAAAGTTTAGGGGAGATCACTCCCGGTTTATTTCTACTAATGTCAATGAACGTATCTGGGTTTGGTTTAAACCATGTATTATCAAATTGTTCTTAGTCTGAATCGCATTACACAGTAGTAGCAATGTGATGCTTCTAAACAATAACGTATGCTAACCAAATACAAAATGATCAATAAAAAAATGCTATCGCAACAAATCTTCTTCTTTATCTTCATTGTAATGGGGACATGATTTCCTAAAATATATATACGAATTTTCTGTTATGGTCCCTTAACATTATTTTAAGCCTGCTTCTATTTCTGTATCTACTTCCATGAGTTGTGTCAATCCATATACACGTGCGAGGCAACAGTTACTAATAATATTTTTTTTAAAGCGCTAAGTAGTGTAACTTTAAAAAAATTAAATAACAATATTTAATTTATTGAAATGTATTGAAATTATGTTTACCACTTAAAAAATAGAAACCTATTTATTAAAGTACGTTATTAAAAAGGGACAGGGCATTTCCTGTACAACTTGGAACAGTGTTGCAGGAGCTGCCAAAAGTAAGCCATGATTGGCAAGTCTGTCGCCCAGTGGGCTACACAGCTGTTTGATTACAGAGATGATGTTCTAGACGGTTTATTGACCCCATATGACCGGCTTTATCTAACTGGGGTCACGAACTCGTGACTTTTGGGTTAGTAGCCAAGGGGCTTACCAGCCGGATCACTTTGACGCAAGCAATTTTCCAAAATTAAGTTCGATTACTCTACACTCAAGTTAGGGACCTTTACAAATAGGTTTTTAACAGAGGCCAGTGCACTGCTTGGCCGGGACGGCTGGTATTCATATAAATAATGTATGTCTGCGCGAGCGGACGACTGACTGGCAGGCTGGCTGGCTTTTTGCTTTATAGAAATCCAAATGCATAATTGGATATGGTTCATTGTTACCACACTGGTATATTATAGACCTGGAAGTGTTAGTACGAACTTTTTATATTCACATTTATAGTTTAAATTGATCATCCTGAAAAATAATAACGAAACGTAGTCTAGGATACATTTAAATTAAAATGCTGCTATAATTATAAATCAGGGTGCGTTTAAAGTTGTTTTTTAAGCTCAACATAGAAGATATGTTTACCTATTTTTAGTTATTTTATTACTACTTTAGGTCACTGTTAACATAATTCAAAAGATTTGATTAGATAGATTAATTCCATTGGGTTGGCGTTATGAAACGTAACATTTGGTCCTTTATTGTTAAGAAAGATTTAAAGTCAGTTTTGTATGGGATTGATACAAAATTTAAATTGGTGTTACTTAAGTGTTATTAAATTTCAAAATGTGTGTGAAATATAGCCTAGTTTATTTATCATTTGAGTTTTAAAAAAATGAGAAAAAAATAAAGCGAGAGTAATCTGCCTTAAATTTTCCGAAATATTCTTATATGTGTGTGTGTGTGTGTAATAATGAGAAATATTAGTAGCCTTCTTTAAAAATTCTTATTCGTTTTTTTGAGAATTCGGAAATAGCGTAAAGTATTACTTCCTTCCCATGAAATTACGCTAATCTTTTACTGCTATATGCATTTTTACTTTCTCGTATATACGAAGTATAGAGAAAGTCTTGTAATCGTGCAAAAAAAAAATCGAGATTTTTACAAATCTCGACGTTTCACACCTCACTGATACGGAAAAACATAATTTTGCAATCTTGTCCGTATGTCTGTGTGTCTGTGTGTGTGTCTGTCTGTCTGTCCGTGTGTAAACACGATAACTTGAGTACAATTACAGCTAGGTTGATGAAATTTCATATACAAGTATTTAATCAAAATCGTAGATCAGTATCAACGTTTGAGCGATTTCCGATAACCGGAAGTGGTACTTTTCCTACTTTGAATTTTTCAAAAGCCTATAACTTGAGTACTATTTAAGATAGATAAATGAAATTTCATACGTAAGTAAAAGATCTAATTCTCTACCTTCTATTAAATTTTGAGTCATTTCCGTTGACTGGAAGTAGTACTTTACGCTACTTCCGATTTCTCAAAAAACGAGTGTAAATTTTAAAAGTAATAATAATATTGCGCACTATTATGCGCTTTTTTATTTGGCGTTCACTTGGTGTGCAATTAATTTGTCTACGAGATTTTATTCTATTTTTAAAACTTTAAGTATTTAAAATGGATTAAAAATCATGTCTATAGCCCGAGTTCCCATCCCCTGTTATTTTATATAAGAATATTCGAGAAAGTTTAGGGGAGATCACTCCCGGTTTATTTTCATTTATCAATCTGAAACATTAATCTATTTTTATTCATTTATGGTCAAATGAAAAAGTAAAGTGTTTATCGACAATTGTGTTGTAATTGCTAGATATTATATGTGATTTCATTATTGACTTAGGCTCTTTTATTTTCATTTTTGAATTTTTTTTTTATATTTAAAATTCAATTTAAGATTGAACGTTTTAAATAAGAAATAAAAATAGAACTTGAAGAAACACTAGAAATAGCTGAGACCGGGGACATGTACGCTGATTTCTAGTACAAATTAATTAACATCGAAAACAGTAAACATGATTGATGATATAGTCAATATTCTGGTCCTTATTTTTCTCAACCAAAACGTTGTTGGTACAAAAACTCTGGAAAATATATCGATACACAAACCAGCGTACCAGTCAGGAGATTGGTATCATCAAGGTGAATACCTAGTTGCAGATCACGCCGTTGATGGAAGAATTGACACGTTGGCTCTCACATTAAGAGTTACTAGCCCATGGTGGATGATTGATCTCGGGGACTTGTTTGTAGTGAAACAAATCTCCCTATTTGACGAGTAAGTAATTTTATGTGGAAATGTATAATTTAATTTTTTACATGAACTATATCAACATAAGAGATGAAATTTGTTTGTACATTTTTAAACATCTTAAGTTTTATCTTCATAGCTGCAACAAAAATCACATTGTTGACGTCTTTAGGACAGATCCCAGACTCAAAGCAAATTTTTATGAGCCAGGAGAAATTTGTGTTACAATGACACCTACAAATGGTCAAACGAATTCCACCTGGAGTTGTACAACTCCTGTCATAGGACGATACGTTCGTTATATTATGCAAGTGGTTTTCTTATTTTATTTTATCTTTCTAATCGCATCGTGTAGAATTTATTTTAATCATTTATTATAATTAATAGAGTGTTCTATTTATAAAAAAAGCATGTTTAGCATAAAAATACGATATAGTTTTAACAGAATGACAATTGTTTTTACAGATATGATTATCAAAATTCAGCCAGTATCCTTGAACTTGAAGTCATGGGATATTTATTTGAACAAAACGATGGACATTTTGTGACCAACAAAAACACACTTCTCCAACTGCCTCCCATCTATAACACAACAAAACGCAGTCTAATCCAATGTGCAGGCGAGTGTTTGAAGCCAAGACAAGACCAGATCTGTATGGGTTTTAACTGGATCTCCTCTACCAAACAATGCCAGCTTATGGACTTCTCCACCAGGACCACAAGTCTAAGTTCCTTGTTGGTCTACAGCACAGATGCGACATTTACAGCTCTGGAGCAGGCATGGAACAAATAACACTTGTTATTTAGCTTTGAAAGTTGTGATAAACAAATTTCTTTTAAAAAGCTTTTTAACAACGATCTCATATTCTGAGATTATTGTCTATATCTGTTTCAAAGATCTGAGCATCCTTAACTTGCTGTTTTAATTTATCTAAGTTGTAAGCTTAATTTTTATCTACTTCAATATCTTTATTGAATTAATTTTTTTGGTAACTATTGCGAAATATTTGTACAGGTTTGTGTTGTAATTTTAACGAGGTTATATTTAAAGAACTCTGCCCATTCTGTATGTTTCAAGAACATAAAACCTACACTATAGTGCATAGTCTGCTCGCAGTAAAGCTCACGAATGAACTTGCTGACTGCAAACATAAAATTTACAAGTTTTATCTTCTCTATTTACATACGTAAACTTAAACAAGCTGAATTGTGTTACATCTGATGGCCACATTAAATTAAAATATCGACATAAGCACAAGTTAACTGTCTACAAAATGGGAGTTTCAAATCTAACTCTGTACAACAAGCGTTTGAAAATAAACAGCAGGATTAACTATATTTTGTATCACTTGTCTAAATTATAATGCCAATCAATATTGTTAAACAAAATTATAACTAGGGTTAAACACAAAATTATAACACACATTTCGTGTAATCAAAATATTTTCATAAATGTGCATCTTATGTTCTGCTGCATGTTTTAAATATATGGCTGGTGTTAATGAGGATATTCTGTTACTGCTAGTGTAATTTTTATTAATTTCATAGATTGTGTAAATAGAGTTGTTAATTCTGTTTTGTATCTGTTTATCTACTCCTGGTGCATACTTTTATTTCCTCAACTATTCTAGATTATTATTTTTTCCTTATAGTTTGAAATAATCATATGCATATTTAACCTGCTAGCAATTTATTTCTTTACAAATCTTTAACTGTCCAAATTAATAAAACATTTATTATTTAATATAATATTTGTTTTTCTTTAACAAAAAAAACGTAAGCACTAATGAAAGTATTGAGTAAGACAAAAAAATCAACAGTATTGAAATAAATAATAATACATTGATTTACAAAATTGGAAGCGCAGATAACCGCTTTTTAAAAATATTCTGCTTTAGTTTTACTATGTGTTAAGTTTCGTTTTCTGACTATTAATATTAATGGTATTTTACATTTTTATATTTCTTTGTAATGCATTTTCAAATTTACTATAACGTGTAAACGGTCAGTTAATTACAGTTTTTCAGAAGAGTAAACACTTAAATATGAGTCAACGGGCGTTAAGAAACAAACACGGCATTCGCTTGACACTTTGAAAGGATGCTGAGAAAATTCCCACAGTTACGGATTAATGTTTAAATTGTACATACAATTGTGTGTAGATTTGTTCTATTTTTAGAAACCTTATGATTCCTTTTTTAAACATACTCGATAACCATATTCGATATCTCTTTTTTCGATTAAAGATTACGTTTAGATAAAACTTTGTTTTTTGTTTTTTTTTAAATTATTTTGTGAAAAGTATTAGGCAAACAGTATTGGATATTTTTCATTGAATTAAGCTCAAATATTAAAGGTATAAATTGTGATCTCTGGACAACATAGTTCATTGATTACTTTTCTGACAAAATACTAAATCCACGTGAATGTTTACAGAGAACAAAGGCAGAAGTCAATAAGTTAATACATAGAGGTAAAATTCAAATTATTGTTACAAAATTATATATATATATATATATATATATATATATATATATATATATATATATATATATATATATATATATATATATACATATATATCATTCCTTTGTGGCCCCTGGGGAGCAAAGGGCTGCAACCACACATATTCATCGGGCTCGGTTTTGGACTGCTCCCTTTATCTGTGCCCATGTGAGCCCAGCTGTTTTCGCCTCTTCGACCAAGTCGTAGACCAACCCTAAGTGTAATATAAAAAATGTTCCGCCCGACGGGAAAAAGAAGTAAGGTAGTTAGATCTGAATAGAAGCCGTATTTATTCATATAAACATGCATTTTTTTCATTGTTCATGCGTTGTGGAGACTACTGTATCTGAAAAGGTGGATAGAAAAAGCCACATGAGAACATGGTTTAAACTGAGTTACAATATTTGCTACAAACCTTTATATAGACAGACAAACATGCTGACATCACAAACTAAATTAAAACTTACAAAACAGATATAAACATTAATTTTTGAATCTGTGTCTGTGGCGATATTGTTTTTTTTTTTTTTTTTTTTGCTTTTTTGCTTTTTTGAACATGAAATCTTATTGAAATACATTGTCTATTTTGTATGTTGCTATGTCTCCGTTTGTAGCTTTAACGTACTTTCTGTTGCAATAACAGATGAATATTTTATAAGACTGCAACAGGCGCTATAAGGTTAAAAAGACATAACTGGCTATTGTTAAGTAAACTAGATATTTAACAGTGTTGCTAAAACGAACTTTTTTCTACTTTTTTCCAATTATCTAATCCTTTATATTTATTTGTAAAACGTTAATTGACGTAAACTTCATAGACATAAGTAGCTTGGTTTATGCCTAGTAAAAACTATAGAAGAGGTATCTAATTGTTAAAAAAAATTGGACCTAATTACATAACTTTTTTTTTATTGACACGCCTTGGTATGATATGTCTCTTCTTCTTCGTTGGAATTATTAGTTATGTTGGAATGGATTTTTTCCAATAAAATTTTACGAATAAACATGTGTTGCCAAATTTGTTGTTGAAATCGATTTCAAGCTACTTTTAATTTTTAATATTTTTCCATAACAATTGTCCATCAGATAATAAGTAACAAGTCAGCAGGTGTTAAATTTTAAATTTTACTTGCAAGTACACGATCTAATTTTCTACCTTCTGCCAAATTTTGAGTAATTTCCGTTGACTGGAAGTAGTAATTTACGCTATTTGCGATTTCTCAAAAAACTAAGGTAAATTTACTAATAATATTGCGCACTATTATGCACATTTTATTTGGCGTTCACTTAGTGTGCAATACTTTTTTCTACGAGATTTTATTCTATTTTAAAACTTTAAGTATTTAAAATGGTTTAAAAATCATATCTATAGCCCGAGTTCCCATCCCCTGTTGTTTAATATTTGAGAAAGTTTAGGGGAGACCACTCCCGGTTTATTCTTCGTAAATTGCTTTTAAACAGCATTTTAATATGTTAAATTGGATCTAGAAGTAAAACGTTTATCACTAAACTCAAAATTGTATTTAAGAGATTTTATGAAGCGCCTGCTTGCATCATCAGCGTTAATATAATAAAAAGACAAGTTTATATAGGCATATAGCCCCAAAATTAAAAGTGCTGGTGTGGTTGAATAGTAGCGCAAACTACTGTTAACTCGAAAGTCTCGAATTCGAATCGAGGTTCAAGTCCTTAAAACGTCCATTACACCACCCAGCTCTGACGTAGGCCCTATACCTGACTCAGATTTGTTTGCAAGCTCAATGTAGATCCCGTTAAGATAACACATTAACTATAGAATAAACATACGAAGTTGTAGTCTGGTTGTCAAGACATAACTAAACAGACTTGCTATTGTTAAGTAAACTTGACTTCACGCTCTGTTGAAACTGCCGTTGAACGCTCGTCTTTTGTAGAGCCATGTGTTTTTTATCAACATGTTGTTCTGGTGTAAACATTATATTAAATAGTTTTGCTGTCTGTGTATCTATCTATCTGTGTATCTATCTATCTATGTATCTGACAAGAACGCTCTAGGGAAAAGACAAGGAAATTAAAAACATGCAGAGTAATTCGAAAAACGAAGTATGACGTCGTATAGTAGAAAATAATATCAAGCCGGAGAGTGCACACAGTAATATGACGTCATTGATTCTCGAGTAAACATTGAATAAAAAGGAAATTTTGTGTAATCTAAGTGGTTTGCGTGAAGAGTCTCTTTCATACAATTCTTTGGGTAGGGGCGAAGCCCCACCCCCGCGTAAGAACGTCTGAGCCCACCCCCCCCCCCCCTCCTTAACTCAAAAGAAATTTCCTCATCGATACTCTATAATAAAATTACCGCCTAATTAATGTGTCTAATCTAAAAAGTGGTTTTCTCGCAATTTCTTTAATGCAATTCTTCGGGTAGTGGCTAAGCGCGACACCAGTGTTTCTTTCAGACTTTTTCCTCCCCGGAGAGGGGTGAGGGTACTTGAAATTTTCGGGGGCGGTGGTAGAATTTTCGGGGAGGGGGCGAACACTGGAAAAAGTATATAATTATATTTCGTTGAATGGGACGGTAGACATGTTTTTTGGGGGGTGGGGGTGGGGGGGTGGGGAGTGGGGGGTGTGGGGTGTGGGGGGGGGGGGGGGTGGTGTGTGTGGGGGGTGGGGTGGTTTTAGTTTAGAGAAAATAGACAGCACTATCAACCTAGCGCCCGGTGTATCCTTCCTCAACGGGCCATTTTTCTCGTCATTCATAATGTCAGCATCACGAATGGTGTCACCACCTTGAGATTATTATTATGATGAATTTTATAATGGTGTCACCACTATGAAGTTTCTCCAAATAGTTTACCTCGGATCTTTTATTCATTATTAACTTCTTTAAATTTTCATCAGCAAATCATTGTCTATTCATGACATTGTATTCAAATATATGTGTTTGCAATAGTCTTTGTGTGAAAATTGATTCCCACTAGGAGGGTTTGTTGACTGTAAACCCAACCTTTTGATTTTTCTCATTCAGGCTGGTGAACGGTGGGGAATGAATTTTAAACGGCTGTCATTTCGTGACCGGTTATTACCGGCTGTTGAACTGTCGGAAACCGGCTGCTTGCGGTTCTGTATCGATTTCGTTGCAGCATGATCATAGTTTACCTTCTACTGAAATTTAAAAAAAAAAACTGTAGGAAATTACTACGTTTTGCATAGTCACCATTTGATCAACTCCACTAGCCCTTGAATAATACATTTGGCTGGAACTAAGGCTAACCTCCTTTATGGGCCTATATATATAGAGATTTTTTTGTTAACTTTTTCTCCGTGTAGATAAGTTAAAGAAATCTACGTATATAATTCTCTTCTTGGACACGCTAGAAAACAAGCTGTAAGCGCGCTCTCTACCACCCCCACCCCTACATGGTCTGGTGAGTTGTGGTTCACGCTAAATATTTACGATCGTAGAGCCGGGTTTAGTGACGGCTATTAGGGGCAGATAATTTATTTTGAAACGATTTTAAACTTAGGAGAGGTAACTAAGAGGAGGCTGCTTTCACGGGGGGGGGGGGGAGTGTAGGGTAGTGGTTGGGGGAAAGGAGGGTGGGGGTAGTATATTTCTTAACGACCTACTGATAGTGTTTTAAAGCAAATATTTTTAGTGGCAGCATTGGTACTGTCGAATTCACAAATTATAAATTACTGAAAAGTAGAAAATAAAACAACTAAATAGCGTCGTATGATATGCCGCGGGTCGGCTCGTAGCTTTTAATTATCTCAAACTATGCACGTACTGCGATGTATAGTAATAATGCCACTGCTTTAATAAAATGACTTGTCTACATACAACGAATTTTTTGTTTATTTTAATTTTTTCTCTTCTTACTATAGATCGTTTACTTTTTATCATCATTTACGAATGGTTTTTTATTATTCTTTCACATTATTTTTTTTTTAATTGTTTATCGTTTTTAATTGCAAACTTGGTCGTGATTTCCTCCAACACAATATAAAAATAAATAGGGCGACACCTAGATCACAACTCGCTGCCCGCAGCACTTCACTCCGACCTTCCACATCCTTCTATGTACACACAGACCTTTACACACAGACTTCTATGTACACATAAATCATCCTCTTTAGACATTGCGATCCTTTCAGTAGAAGAAGTAGAGTTTTTATACCTCGGCTTATGTTTGAACGGTATGGCCAAGCTGCATTTACTTTCCCTAACGTGAGTTAAAAACTGGATTCGAACGCGAGACTTTCGGGTGTGCAGTCTAGCGCGCCGATGTTTAGGCCATGACATCCCTTCTATACACAAACGTTCTATTTATAAAGAAACTAAGTATGTGGGTTTTGTAAATCTAAAAATGTTCTCTTTACAAGGATCAATCATTTGATCATATAGAATGCCCAATTTAACTAATTAGAGTAATATGATAGTTCAAGTTAAGATTTTATATCATCAAAAAAGCAATAATTGTGTATACAATTGGTAGGCTATAGGTATTTTTAAAAAACGTTAGGGGTTTCGATGTAAGGTTTCTTTCATACACGTGGTTAAATATTATATTTTCTATACACATTAGTTATTTGTTCCATTTGTTTTCGGGGAAAAAAAGGGGAGGGATATTTTCTTAATGTTCGTAACTATTCCGACCCATACCAACGTATAACAACAGCACCTCTAATTTTTTATTATTTTGTTAAGCCTTCAGAGATCCAATATCTAAAATTTGGACAAGTGGCGGACTGAACCAGGAAAGGAAAGCCTGACTGCGCATGTCGCCGATTTATCGGACAAGTATATACAGGCCATGTACCGCAGCGGCTCATGAAGAGAGAGAGAGAGAGAGAGAGAGAGAGAGAGAGATTTGCTGTACGTCCATTTTAAAACTCTTATCGGCAAAGAATTGTATCGTATTAGTAGTATTTATTATCAGTGCAATGAAAGATTTTATACCACTCTTTTTATTTCTATTTGTCTAAAAAATAATAGCGTTTCTTAAACGTAGAATGATATTTCTAAAAACAAAACAAAACCCACCATTTCAAATTTCGAACTGGTATCATCATGGAGTTTATCTTGTAGCTGCGTTGGCCAATGACGGAAACAGTGATGGTAATGCAGACAAACTGGAGCTTATACTTGATGGTGCTATGCCTGCTTAATATTTTTTATACATTGTCTTCTAGGTTGTTCCTAATGCCCAGTATAGTTTAACATAACATCAGCTAACTCGTTTGATGTTGCATAAAATCAACCCATTATGCTTGTTTAATTATATCAGTACTTTCTATTTCTGCAAGGAAGTAATTATTAATGGTTTGACTTCATGTTGAAGGGAATTTGCATCCCACATCGTTTAGAATTGTACTCACTCACTGAATCACAAAATAGAGATACCTGCTGATACTCTATTCACTTTTTTTAATACCGTATTGAATTTTTAATGAAAGCTTGCTCCAGTGTTCGGCGCCAGAAAGGTAAAGGAATATACAGAAGTTAACATTAGAAGGGCGTGGTTCAGCGGTCGCTAACCATAAAGACACGAGTTTGGATCCTAGGTTCGAGTTTGTGGGACCGCTCAAGTCCAAACCAAGTGGTGCGCTGCACTGGGGCAGGGAACAAAATCCTGACGGAAATCTAGTTGTCCTGCACCAAGTCAGAGGTCAGGTATACTCGATTCTTTATCCTGTTTCAGTTTGTCTGAAAAAATCTAATATTGGAATAAAAATCAATAAATTTAAAACGTCAGAATTAATAGCAATCAGGACCTGCGTATACAGCTGAATGAAGAAGGTATACGAGAAAAAAACACTTTCCCGTATCTTGGGAGGTGTGATAAATAAGATAAATAAAAGTAGTATCAACAAAACAAGTTGTGTCATCAATTCCCGAAATGGAAATGCAAAGCCCTGTCACTCCAGAGCAAAATAATAATCTTTAATACAAATATCAAGCAGTATTGGTCTATTACTTGGAGACCTTGATGGTTGCAAAGTTAAATACAGACGGGCTATAGTCTTTCACAAATAAATGTTAACGACTGATCCTCAAAATAAGATTGTGAGAAAAGATATGAAATACAGACACTAGCGAAACACAAAACAACAGACAATAGATTTGGACATCAAAGCAAGAAAATGGGGATCGACATACCATGGTGAGTGCAGAATATAATATAGCAGAGAAGCAATTTTAAAAAAAAACTATATTAAAAAAGCCAAATTTGAACCGAATATGTCCGAAAATTCACTCAAGCATTTCGATGTATTACGACAGACCATCAAGGTCTCCAAGTTAAAAAAAAGATTGTAAAAACAAACATATGTGGAAACATCAATAATATTTTCATCCTTTCTTCTACTTTTCTTATATTATAACGTTTAGAGCAAGTATTGTTATGTTGCAGAATAATTAACACTTATTTTGACAGTTCACACTGTCTCACCCTTTCTAAAAAAAACCGGAAGTTACTTCCAACAACTTAAAAGCCAATAAACAGTTAACTGTGTAAATTAGGTTTACGAAATTTCACATATAACTATGACATTGCTTAGGTTTCTTTTAAACGTGATTTGGTTTCTTGACTAAAACTCATGTATAAGTACTAGCTGCTTAGCCGTGCTTCGCTAAGGGGGAATCAATTTTAAATTTACTACTTGGAAACAAAGATGAACAAAACAAAACACAAACGCAAGTGCAACACAAACACAAAATAAAACAAACGCAAACGCAAATACAAATAAAACACAATGCACACACGAAAACAAACACAACGCAAACACACAAAAAACAAATGCAAACACAAGCATAAAAACAAATTCAAACACAAACACAACACAAACAAAAACACAACACGATCGCAACACATGAGCCGTAAACACAAACACAACGCAAACAAAGCATTAACGCAAACTCAAACGCAAATACAAACACAAACACACACATAAACTTGATCACAAACAATGAAAAAACACAAACGCAAACACACAAACTTTACTTTATACCCGTTCCTTGAAGCAGTGAATATTTTTTACATGTACCAACTTGGAAACAGAACAAACCATACCCAACGCAAACGCTAATGAGGTGATAATATCAGTAATCTTAACATTACTTAGTTTTAATTATACGACTTAACAAATAGTCGCGAAATTAGCCCTCATCCCCTTACCCGCAAAGTAATTAGAACAACCGCGGAAACAACATGCTTTCCTGCGCGTTCGCGTCCAGAGAGAGCCTTTCCTACATTATCTCATGTATCCTTTCCTTTAAATAACATTGAAAAAAAAACAAATAGGGATTTTGACAGGTCATGGAAATAAAAACAAATTAAAAACTGTGTGCCTACTAATCAAGCAATAATATAAATAGTCTTTACAATAATCTATTTTAACTATGAGCCTTAACATACACTAACCAATGCAGTAGTAATAATATTTTTTTTTACTAAAATAGCAAAATAAAGAGTAAGTTTCATTTCTTTTTCAATTACATCCCCTAGCTTTGTTATTTAACTTTTTTATAAAGATTTATTCGACTCTAATGTTATTTAAATGTATCTATTTCTTTCTAGGAATCTAAGAGAAAATATTATTTCACATTATCCGTTTAATGTGTTATAGCTGTGTGAGTGTAGTTAATATTTTCTTCATGTTCTTTTGTTGAGGTGTGCAAAACTGCCGAGTATCAACCAATTTAAGTCGATACATAAATATGCCCTACTCCATTTCTTTAGAATAAAACAGTGCGATGCAAGTAACATCATGTGATGTGGTGTTTACTTTTTATGGTTCTAGACTCTATATTGATAAGGGAAATAAGGAAGGAAGGAAGGAAGGACGGATTAACACACTTCCAGCCCGCTTATATTATAGAAAAGATCTTGTACTTTGGTTATTTTTGTGGTTATTCAGGGGTGTTTTACTAAATTTTAGATGTCTTTTTTTTTACAGATAATTAGATTACTTTTTCAGGTAGATGGTTGAAATTGTATCCATATGTATAGTATTCGTGTTCACACATATCTACCTACAGACATTCAGACATTAGAAAATTGTAAAACAACAATTTTTAGCACGATTACATTAAGTATCGCAAAACATTGAATATTATTTCATTAAAACGGATGCAATTTTATATATCAGTATTACATTATCAGTATATCAGGTTTCCATCTAATTTTATTGATTTAAAAAAAAAAAGTACAATTCAATAATGCTGTTCAGGTTTGATGGACGAAACTTCAAATCTAAGTATAAGCTCCTATTCTTAGGCTTCTTTTCAAAGAAATAAATGGTACATTTTTTACATAGTTAATTTAAATGTCTGCCTTCCATTCAATGGCGTTTGAACATAACAATCAAGTATATATATATATATATATATATATATATATATATATATATATATATATATATATATATATATATATATATGAAGAGTTGATTTTCAAAATGCAATGTATCCAAAATTTGGGTTTCGAGAAAATCGCACTTTTCTCCTACACGAAGCCATTGTACAATATGCTAAAACTGTTTGTCAATTTAGGTTCATAACCCTCATATAAATAGGACTAGAATGGTTTTTGAAATGTACCTGCATAAAAAGATGCTTTTTTTGGTCCCAAAATTTGCGTTTCGTTGCAAAATGAGGTATATTAAGCGTTTGTTAAGCTACAAAATGCTGTATATCCATTTTTTTTAATAATACATCTGATGTCCAATATTTTAGTTTATTATTTTATTAAGACCCACTTATATTCCCAATGTTATTATCTTACTACAATTGTACCATGTTTTTCTGTTACTTTAAAGTGTTTTTAGTGAGTAATTTCAGTTATTTGAACAGTTTTCAAAATAATGCAAGTCTCTAACGAGAGACTTTAATTTGAAGAGTACAGCTTGTCTTTTCTACTGTTGAACTGTGTTAACAAAGTCTAAAGAAATAAAAAAGTCAACATAAAATAGTTTTAATAGAAGAAAAAAGTTTATTAGTTTATACAACAATCAGAAAGAGTTGGTGCATGCGCTTTACATTCAATTCAGAGGGCAAATATTTTCGGCCTGGCGCACCCTTTCTGCCATAATGGCTGGCTCTGCAAGTAAAGGATTGGATGTGGTTCTTAACAGCCTCTCTCTTTTCAGCGGAAAGTCCCTGTTTTCGATTTCCTCCTCTTTTCTCCGGTCTTGTGGTGCCATGCTCAAACCATTGTTTGGCTATTCTCAATACTCTGTCACGATTAATGGCTGAAAATATAAATTAAAAAAATATAATTAATTTTAGTTTTAGTAAAGAAGCGCGTCTTTTGTTTTTGCGCGATATAAAAATAAAATCACTTAAAAAGGGGATATATTAAACATGTATTATTAAGATAATTTCACTGTAAGATTGAAAGAAGAGAGCTTCAATAATCAGGTAAACCTCTGGACAATAGTCACTTTTTTATTGACTTTAACTGCAGTACGAGCACATCCAATATAGCTAACAAGCCAACCCACTGGAGGTAAAGCTATTTACTTACACAATGCTGGACAAAAAGAGGACTGGCAAACTTGCAGCTTGTTTCCATCACTACAAAGTAAGTATTTGATCGTCATGTTTCTTGTTTTTTTTCCTCTGATCATTCACTCTGACTCTTTTCGTGGTGTCCACATCAAGCATAGCTACTATAGCAGCATCTTGTGACACTTTGTCCAGTTTGCTGTAAAACTCTGCATGGCATTTCACCAGGTCATCAGGTGTTATATCTCGAGCCTGAAATAAATAATACAAATGTATGTTTTGCTACAATAACAATGTAATATTTAATTTTATATTAAAAATTATACTACTAGTATTACTAGAATTTAGCTTGTATTTTTATTTGTTGAGTGAAGTCTTGAATGTAAATGTATGAATACCAGTAGGTCTAGGCTACTGTCAGCTCTAGCTTAACATTTCAAAAGTAGGGAGAGATTCTAGATCTATATCTAGTATAGATTATCTACTCTACTACATTCTAGATCTAGTTTTAACAATTCTAGTCAATATTATATCTAAACTTCGATTTATCATCTAGGTTGTATGTCCTCGTTTGACTAGTCTAGCAATAAGCAAGGCAAGGGGCTAGCCCTAGCTAGGCTCGTGATGAAAAAAAGTAAACTGAGTGTTAGGTAAGTTACAGTTTTATCTACAACCTACCTTGCAGAATCCTTTAATATGATTACAGGCAATGGACGGGATCTTTCTTCCTCCTGAATGACGAAAGATCTTTTCTTTTTCTCTTTCTGTGCATGACCTCTTCCCTTTTCTGGACTTAAATGTCAGCACAACACGTTCGTCGAGACCGTTGAAGTCCGCCATTTTAACAAATTGTTTCACTTAGAGATGCTTAATGCGCATGCGCAGATTAATAGTAATATTTACACGGATTGGTCCGAATTGATACCGCATTTTGACGCTAAATAAAATCGAAAATGCCGCGTTTGTAAACCAAACGTATTTTTTAAAAATAGAAATAAAATGAAAATTATGCGCCGTGAAGATTAAAATAAAGTTTTCCTAATAGTAACTGAGTAGCTTTACAATATGGGCACGTTGTCTCATTTTTTTCAAAAAATGGCGCTTATCGCGTTTTGAAAATCAACTCTTCATATATATAAAGCAATGTATGTCTGTGTGTGTCTGTGTGTCTGTGTGTCTGTGTGTCTTTTATGCATTACCACACCTCTTATCACATCAGCGTCGAACTTTGGGAAGTTTTCTGCGAACAAAAAAAAATTCAAATTCGCAGGGGTGGCGCTCCGGTAGGGCGCGATTTGTTTTTTTCTATATACGGTATATCAAAATAAAAGTCGATTTTGGTTTGGCATCGTTCACCCGATAGTCATGAGACTTTGGGGAGTTCATTATACCACTCTAGGGAAGGGTTCTGTAAAAAATGATTTTTAATTTCGCAAGGGCGGCTCTACGGGAGGGTCCGATTTTTCTCAATATACGGTATATAAAAATAATAAAAGTGAATTGCAGTGACACCGTTTATTCGATGGGCATGAAACTTTGGGGAGTTCATTATAAAACTCTAGGGAAGGGTTCTGTAAAAAATAATTCTTAATTTCGCAAGCGCGGCGCCACGGGAGGGTGCGATTTTTCTCTATATACGGTATATAAAAATAAAAGTCGATTTTGGTGTGACACCGTTATCCGATAGCCATGAGATTTTGGGGGAGTTGATTAGAACAATTCAGGGTACAACTTTCGTCAATACACGGTTAGGCAACCAGAGTTTTAGAGCGACTATGTTGGCACTTGGCATCCGTTTATCGAGCGTCCTGCATAGCGAGTATAAGGGGTACTACTATATTCAGCGGTAAAACTACAACAGGCTTCTAAAAATAACTTTGTAACGCGAGGAAATCCATCTGTACAGTTTCGTCACCTTGCGAAAGATGAAAAAATAACTTTTTGAATATGAGGAGCCTACTGTTGAGTTTCGTCACTTTGCGAATGATGCAATAAGCATCTATTATTAGACATTCCAGTCAGAAATTGAGATCGAGCATCTAATAATAGACCATTAGTAACGCTAGCATATTGCATCAGTCACAATGATATTTAAAACACGTCAAATAATTTATTTACGTGTTAAAGAAAAAAATCCTGTTCAGTTGTGTCACTTTAGCGAATGACGCAATCTGCATCATTATTAACAGGATGCTATTTGGCTGATGGCGCCTGTTAGTTTTAAGCCAGGGGTAGTACGCCGCGCCTATGCGGTAGTTTAATCGGAGGGGGGGGTGGGGCCCTGAGAGCACTGATCTACGCTCTGACACAGAGGCGGTCACCGAAGTGTGTTCTACCATATTATTTTGGTGAGTGATTAATGTACACTCAAGGTTATCTTGCGGTAGTGTAGGTAAACCCGTGTCTTGATATTTATGATCCAAGCGCAGGCATTGTTTACATTGAAATAACTCACTTTTAGAAAAGAAGGTCACGCGTCTAAGAACATATAATTATAATTGGTAACGCGTTGGTGAAATCCTTATATATTTCGTCAAACTTTCTTCTATCCCCGCGGCAATGCGCGGGGGTTGGGTACGCTAGTATATATATATATATATATATATATATATATATATATATATATATATATATATATATATTATTTTGTAACAAGAATTTGATTTTTACCTTTATGTATTAACTTATTGACTTCTGCCTTTGTTCTCTGTAAACATTAACGTGAATTTAGTATTTGGTCAGCAAACTAATCAATGAACTATGTTGTCAAGAGATCACAATTTATACCTTTTATATTTGATCTTAATTCAATGAAAAGTATCCAATACTGTTTGCCTAATACTTTTCACAAAATTATTTAAAACAAAAACAATAAACACAGTTTATCTAAACGTGAACTTTAATCGAAAAAAAGAGACATTTATTAAAGTTATTAAGTATGTTTAGAAAAAACAAATCATAAGGTTTCTAAAAATAGAACAAATCTACACACAATTGTATGTACAGTTTAAATTGATCCGTAACTGTGGGAATATACTCAGCATCCTTACAAAGTGTCAAGCAAATGCCTTGTTTGTTTCTTATCGCCCGTTGAGTCATATACTCTTCTAAAAAAAAATGTAATTGACTGACCGATAATACGTCTATAGTAAATATGAAAATGCATTACAAAGAAATATAAAAAGGTAAATACCATTAATATTAATAGTCAGAAAACAAAACGTAATACATAGTAAAATTATAGCAGAATATTTAAAAAGCGTTTTTTTGCACTTCCACTTTTGTAAATAAATGTACTATTATTATTTATTGTATATATTTTTTTTGTAAATCAATTTTGTAAATCAATGTATTATTATTTATTGCAATAGTGTTGATTTTTTTTGTTGTCTTACTAAATACGTTCATTAGTGCTTACGTTTGGGTTTTTTTATGTTAAAGAAATACAAGTATTATATTAAATAGTAAATGTTTTATTAATTTGGACAGTTAAAGTCTGTACAAACATAAATTGACAGCAGGTTAAAATATGTATATGACATTTTCAAAATATGTGAAAAAATAATAATCTAGAAAAGTTGAAGCAATATAAATATACACCAGGAGTAGATAAACGTTGGAACTGAGACAAAGCAGCATTAACAACTCTATTTACACAATCTATGCGATTAATAAAAATTACACTTGTATTAACGGAATATCCAGACACCTATTTAAAACATGCAGCAGAACATAAGATGCAAATTTATGAAAATATTTTGATTACACGAAATGTGTAATAATAATTTTGTGTTTAACCCAAGTTATATTTTTGTGTAACAATATTCATTGGCATTATCATTTAGACAAGTGATACAAAATATAGTTAATCCTACTGTTTATTTTCAAACGCTTGTTGTACAGAGTTAGATGTAAAACTCCCATATTGTAGACAGTTAACTTGTGCTTATGTCGATATTTTAATTTAATGTGGCCATCAGATAAAACACATTTCAGCTCGTTTACGTAATAGGAAAGATAAAAATTGTAAACGTTATATTTGCAGTCAGCAAGTTCATTCGTAAACTTTACTGAAAGTAAGCTAAGCACTATAGTGTAGGTTTTATGGTCTTAAAACATACAGAAAGGGTAGATACAGAGTTATATAAATATCATCTCGTTAAAATTACAACACAAACGTGTACACATATTCCGCAATAGTTACTAATAAATTTAATGCAATAAAGATATTGAAGTAGATAAAAAAAAATTAAACTTACAACTTCGGTTAATTAAAACAGCAAGAAAATGTGTTAGGTAGCGTTAAGAATCGCATAATTTTGAAAAAGATATAAACAATAACCTCAGAATATGCCATTGTTGTTAAAAAGCTTCTTAAAATAACTTTGTTTATTACAACTGTAAAAGCTAAATAACAAGTTTTATTTGTTCCATGCCTGCTCCAGTGCGGTAAATGTCGCATCTGTGTTGTAGACCAACAAGAAACTTAGACTTGTGTTCCTGGTGGAGAAGTCCATAAGCTGACATTGTTTGGTAGAGGAGATCCAGTTAAAACCCATACAGATCTGGTCTTGTCTTGGCTTCAAACATTCGGCTGCACATTGGATTAGACTGTGTTTTTTTGTATTAAAGATAGGAGGCAGTTGGAGAAGTGTGTTTTTGTTGGTCACAAAATGTCCATCGTTTCGGTCAAGTAAGTATCCCATGACTTGAAGTTCAAGGATGCTGGCTGCTTCATTATAATTATATCTGTAAAAAAAAAGCTTATCATTCTATTAAAACTATATCGTTTATTTATGCTAAACATTTTTTTTATTAGAACACTCTATTAAATGATGATTGATGATTAAAATAAATTCTACACGATGTGATTAGAAAGATAAAATAAAGTAGGAAAACCACATGCATAATATAACGAACGTATCGTCCTATGACAGGAGTTGTACAACTCCAGGTTGAATTCGGTTGACCATTTGTAGGTGTCATTGTAACACAGATTTCTCCTGGCTCATAAAAATTTGCCTTGAGTCTGGGATCTGTCCTAAAGACGTCGACGATGTGATCCTTTTTGCAGCTATGAAGATAAACCTTAATGTTTAAAAAAGTACAAACATATTTCATCTTCTATGTTGATGTAGTATATGTAAAGTTATTAGATTATACATTTCCACATACAATTACTTACTCGTCGAAGAGGGAGATTTGTTTCACTACAAAAATGTCCCCGAGATCAACCATCCACCATGGGGTAGTAGTTCTTAATGTGAGAGCCAATGTGTCAATTCTTCCATCAACGGCGCGACCTGCAACTAGGTAGACACCATAGTCCAACCAATCTCCTGACTGGTACGCTGGTTTGTGTATCGATAGATTCTCCAGAGTTTTTATACCAAAAACGTTTTGGTTGAGCAAAAATAAGGACCAGAATATTGACTATATCAGCAATCATGTTTACTGTTTTCGATGTTAATTAATTTGTACTAGAAATCAGCGTACTTGTCCCCGGTCTAACCTATTTCTAGTGTTTCTTCAAGTTCTATATTTTTGCTTATTTAAAACGTTCAATCTTAAATTGAATTTTAAATATAAAAAAAAATCAAAAATGAAAATAAAAAAGCCTAAATCAATCATGAAATCACGTATAATAACTAGCAATTATAACATAAATGCCGATAAATATTTTACTTTTTCATTGGACCATAAATGAATTAAAACACCAATTTAAAAAGACGAACCACTCAGAACGAAATACACACACGAACTGTGGATGTTGTTCTGTATTATGTCGTTGCCTTAGAGATAAGGACAGATATAGATTTTAACGTCACTGCATTGTTTCAAGTAAACATTGCGATTGCCATTATTGCCAATAAAGAGAAACTCTACCCAATGGATTGCAATGTCAAAAGAGGAGGATTTATGTTTGTATAGAAGTCTATGTGTAAAGGTCATTTACGAATATTATATACAAATTAAGATATATAACAAACTAAAATTTAAAAAGATGCAAAAACCGTTGAAGTTAAATTCATATTCATTCGGCACATGCAATCATTTGTTGTTAACCGCTGTAAATAGATCGCAATCAATGCAGTTAGTTTGCTATTGTCAGTGCAAGGACAGAGTTAAAATTGATTGTTTAAATAGAACAAAAGGTCAATGAACAACTGTGCCGGTAATGAATAATTGATAAAACATTATGTACTAATATTTTAGTCTCAATGCGTGTCAGATATTTTTAAGATCTAGTGTACTCAGTAGCGTAACAACCATTTAACCTAGGTGGACACTGTCAATGCGCTCCACCAGATGCCCCCCCCCCCCCTCGAGCTGTTTAACTAAATAAATCAGCCGTTGATACAATTGACGCTCTTTGACATTCAAAAAAATTGCTGGTAGTGGATAAAGATGTTTGATCTCGTCCATATATTGTAAAACAAAAATCTTACAGATTTATAATGAACATGAAAAACTAAGAATAGAAATAAATTGAAATGCTAAAAGTAGATTGTGTTTTTATCAAATTATAGAAGGTTAGATGAAAAATAAATTTTTTAAGTTACTTTTATTTATAATTTTAAAAAAAACATTATAATTATTCAAATATGAATAAAATCCGTATTTTAAAATCGCCACAAAAGAATTAAACTTGAATAATTGTAGACGAGTTTTGTTATAAAACATAAGCAAATTTTAAGTGGTTGGATGATGGCCAGGACACGGAATACAATTCAATTAAGGTTAAAAAAAGATAATAATGTGGTCAAATTCCAAAAATAGAATGATGTGGAAGGTCGTTGTGTAGTACTGTAGGCAGCGAGTTTTGACCTAGTTGCCACCATGTTTTTTTTATTATTTTTTGGAGAAAATCACGATCAAGATTGCAATGAAAAACGAAGATCAATTTTAAAAATAATGAGAAAGAATATTCGAAAACCATTTGTAAATGACGATAAAACGTAAACGATATATAACAAGAAGAACAAAAATTAAAATAAACCGAAAATCCTTGGTATGTAGACTAGCCTCTTTAAAAGTAGTGATATTATAACTCTACATCTCATAACGTGAATAGTTTCAATTAATTAAAAGCTATTGTCTTTAACATCTACACGGAAAAAAGTCCGACCGTTGAACAACCGTTTTTAACCGGTCACTGGCTGGTTGACTGCCGGTTATCAACAATTTCTCAACCGTTCCCCATCCTGGATAAGAAAAAATTGAAAGGTTGGGGTTTTCAATCAACAACCACTCCTAGTGGGAATCAATTTTCAAAGACAATTGCAAACACATATATGTACATACACTGTCATGAATGGACATTGATAAGCTGATAAAAACTTAAAGAAGTTTATAGTGAATAATAGATCCGAAGTAAACTACCAGTAGCAACATTCATAGTGGTGACACCATTCGCTGTCATGGTAACATTCTTGTTGATAACACATCTCATGGTTGTGACACCATTTGCTGTTATTGTTACATTCATGGTGATAATAATCTCATGGTGGTGACACCATTCGTGGTGGCGACATTATGATTGGTGTTTACACCAGAACGACATGTTGAAAAAATAACACGTTGCAATACCAAGGAAGATAGTTTATCAACAGTGTTCAACAGAGCGACAAGTCAAGTTTACTTAACATTAGCAAGTGAATACTTGACAACTAGACTGTGACTTCGTATGTTTATTCTATAATTCATGTGCTAACTTAACTGGATCTTCATTGAGCTTGCGAACAATGACAAATGTGAGTCAGGTATACATTAGGGATAGGTGGAATATTGGACGTTCTACGAACTTGAACCTGGATTCGAATTCGAGACTTTCAGGTTAATAGCAGTATGCGCTACTTTGCGTTACTATTCAACCACGCCATCACTGAGGGGGGGGGGCTTAATATAATTGTCTTTTTGTTACATAACGTTGATGATACATACAGGCACTTCATAACATTTCTTGAGCACAATTTTGAGTTTTGTAATATACGTTTTACTTCTAGATCTAATTTAAACTATTAAAATGCTGTTTAAAGCATTTTACAAAGAAAAAATATCGTTTCACAATATGCTGCTTGTTAGTTGTTATTTGATAGGCACTTTCTATAGAAGCTAATTCAGAGTATAAATCAGGTTGAAATCGAATTCAGATTAGGGAAAACTCCAAAATTAAAAGTCTGCTGCTTGTTACTTGTTATCTCATGGACACTAGTTATGGAAAAATATTCAGAATAAAAAGCAGCTTAAAATCCGTTTCAACAACCTATTGCGCAAAACATGATTAGTCGTAAAATTCTATTGGAAAAAAATCCCACCCAACATTACTATTAAGAACGAAGAAAAAGAGGCATACCATACCAATACGTATCAATTAAAAAATGTTATGTATTTAGTTCCAAATTTAAAAATAGGGATACATTAAGCTTCTTACGTCAATGATATAAAGGTGATACCATTCGTCATGTTCATGCCATTCTTGGTGATGATACTATTCATAATGATAATATTATTTGTGACGACATCATTAGTAATGTTTACACCAGAACGAACTGTTAAAAAACTAACATATAGCATCGTCGTTAAAGTTCGTTTTAGCAATACTGTTGTATGTCTAGTTTACTAAACAGTAGCCAATTATGTCTTTTCAACCTTATAGCTCCTGTTTAAAATCTAATAACATATTCATCTGTTATCGCCACAAAATGTGCTTTGAAGTTACAAATAGATACATAGCAACATACAAAATATACAATGTATTTCAATAAGGTTTCATGCTCAAAAGACAAATGAAGATGGATATATTTAGGAGCACAAAATATATTATAAAAAATAATGTCGCCCCAGAAATAGATACAAAAAATGATGTGTTTATCTTTTTTGTAAGCTTTTATTTAGTTTGCCATGCAAGCCTGTTTGTGTGTATTAAGGTTTGTAGCAAATATTGTAACTCAGTTTAAACCATGTCCTAATGCGGCTATTTCTTTTAACCTTTTCAGATACAGTAGTCTCCACCACGTATAAACAATGAAAAAAATGCGATGTTTATACGGCTTCTATTCATATCTAACGGACCTACCTCTTTTTCCCGTTGGGCGGAACGTTTTTTATATTACACTGGGGGTTGGTCTACGACTTGGTCGTCGAGCCAAATTTTTTTTAAATAGAGAGTTCATACAAGGAAACTTACACCTAGCCGACAGTTTTCCCGAACGTCCTAACCATTTATCGAAGAGCATACACAAAATTAGATAGATGTTGTGGGCAAGTTAGAGAATGAATTTGAATGATTAATTAGTTGATGATCAACTGATATGTAAAGTGCTTAAATTTAAACCGTTATTTTATTGAAAACAAACATAATTTTTAATTCGCAAACTTATTACTCGAAAGCTAATTAGAACTAGATAGACTTCTTTAATAATATGACTAAAATATATTATAGTAATTATTAAAGTTAATTTTTACAATTTATTTGGTATACTTAACTTAATGTATAATTAAAGTATTAATCAAAAGAAAGCTTAATTTAATAAATTTCTTTTGCTGCTTAAAAACATGTTTTGGTTATATATAAGGTGCCGGTCAATTGCTGTCAGTTTGTAGCCTTCTGTGAGGGCCTAGAGTCTGGCCGAAATTTTTTTCCTCGACCATTTCACCGGATGAGAGTGACGGCAAAATAGAATCACCCTACGGCACCGGCAAGGGCCCGAATTAACACCAGACCACTTTGCCTTGTATACATAGATTAAACTATTGAAAATAGCAGGTGTAGGCTTTTGAAAAACCGAAAGTAGAAGAAATTCCACTCCTGGTTTCCACTGTTATGAGTTATCTTTTACTGAACCTTATTATAAGATGTAATGCAATGGCCAGGTCGAGATATTTTCATGGCGCCAAACTTAAAACAAGTTCAATCTTGTTAGCATTCAAGTTTGTACAAGATGAAAAAGTTAAACATTCTATTATATTAGCAATCAAAAACGTTAAAGGTTCGTTTCAGTGCACGCAAACAAATGCGCCACTCAACTCAAAGATCAGAACTGCTGATCTTGGCCTCTCTAAATGTTAAGGATGAACGGACAAAGAAAATGTATGAACATACCCTCATTGACGTTACAACTCTTAAATATTTTATACAAATAGGACCTATAACAAACCATCTGCTATTTTATATCAATTATTCAATAGTGATTTTTATGTAAAAAACAATTATTTTAAAAAATACCTTAAATCAATTAAAAGCAGTTACGAATTAAGCTAGTTGACGGTAGTTTGGCTTGAGAAAATAGATACATTCATGCCCATTTTTTTAAATCAATATTTTACTAAATATATGACTTAGTATTAGTATACATTGTAGTAACTTTAATATAATTTGTATCATCTATTATCCACCGGTTTGTGTATTAAATCTGACAACTTTAATAGCTTTCATTTTCATTCTTGCTTTTGTAGCTACTCTGAGATCCAAATAATAATTCGTCTTCAGTTTTAAAAATTGTTTTGTCTAACCGGTCTGCGTAGTCAGTGAAATTTTGACATGTTTATTTTCCTGTAGACATCTGAGTTATACTGTCACGTAGTTTTCTTTAGACATCTGAGTAAATTGTGTCAAAGAGAAAAAGTTGTTTCTTTCAGACATCTGAGCACACTGTTCCTAATTGACTTGTCGTTTACTAAGCTTATGATACCTTAAACTTGTCATTTGTTAGATAAGCATTTGTGTCTTCACATGCATACAATCTCTCATCAATGCCATAATGTATATATATATATATATATATATATATATATATATATATATATATATATATATAAATATATATATATATATATATATATATTCTTTGCATAAATATAATGTATTCTGCCAATTATATCTTTACAAAAATCAATTCTTTTTGCGATACGTGTTGTAATCGTGCTAAAACTTGATGTTTCATAATTTCCTAATCTCTGAATGCATGTATGTAGATGTGTATGAACACGATAATTAGTCTTGAATATTATTTCATTAAAGCGGATGCAATTTTATGTATCAGTATAACATTATCAGTATATCAGGTTTCCCTCTAATTTTAGCGGTTTTTTTTATTTCCACTTCTATAATACTGTTTAATTTTGATGGACCGAATTTCAAATCTAAGTATAAGATCCTTCTTTTAATTTTCAAACAAATAAATGGTACAATTTTACAAAGTTAATTTAAATGTCTGCCTTCCATTAATTGTTGTTGGAACATACCAATCATACATATATTATATATATATATATATATATATATATATATATATATATATATATATATATATATATATATATATTTGTAACAAAATATGATTTTTACCATAAAGTATTAACTTACTGACTTCTGCCTTTGTTCTCTGTAAACATTCACCTGGATTTAGTATTTTTTCAGTAAAATAGTCAATAAACTATGTTGAACAGAGATCACAATTTATACCTTTTATATTTATCAATGAAAAATATCCAATACTGTTTGCCTAATAGGGCGTACTTATCATTAAATTATTTAAAAAATACAATGAAAAAAGTTTTATCTAAACGTGAACTTTAATCGAAAAAAAGAGACATCGAATATGGTTATTAAATATGTTTAGAAAACAAATAATAATGTTTCTATAAACAGAACAATTCTACTCAAAATTTTATGTACAATTTAAACATTTATCCGTAACAGTAGGACTATACCTAGCATCTTTACAAAGTGTCAAGCGAATGCCTTGTTTATTTCTTAACGCCCATTGAGTTATATTTAAGTGTGTAGCCTACTCTTCTAACGAACAAATGTAATTGACTGACCTTTAACACGTCTATAGTAAATATGAAAATGCATTACAAAGAAATATAAAAATGTAAAAGACCATTAATGTTAATAGTCAGAAAACAAAACTTAATACAAAGTAAAATTAAAGCAGAATATTTTTTATAAAGCGTTTATTTGCACTTCCAATTTTGTAAATCAATGTATTATTATTATTTATTGTATATATTATTTTTTTTTGTATTACTCAATATCTTGATTAGTTCTTACTTTTTTTAAAGAAATACAAGCATTATTTAAAAAAGTAAACAATTTTAATCTTTTGGACAGTAAAATCCTGTAAAAGCATAAATTTCTAACACGTTAAAATAGGTATATGATAACTTCAAAATTTGTGAGAAAATAATAATGTAGAATAGTTGAAGAAATAAAAATATGCACGAGGAATAGATAAATATTAGAACAGATACAAAAAAGCATTAACAACAATTAATAAAAATTACATATGCAGTAACAGAATATCCTCATAAACACCAGACATTTATTAAAAAATGTAGCTCGACATAAGATATTTTTGTTTAACAATATTCATTGGCATTATCATTTAGATAAAAAATTTAACTTACACCTTAGATTCACAAGGTGTGTTATAATTTTGTGTTGAACCCAATTTATTATTTTTTTGTGTAACAATATAAAATGGCATTATTATTAAGACAAGTGATACAAAATATAGTTAATCATACTATTTATTTTCAAACGCTCGTTGTAAAGAGTTAGATGTGAAACCCCCATATTTAGATAGTTAACTTGTGCTTATGTGGAAATTTTAATTTAATGTGGCCATCAAATGTAACACATTTTAACTCGTTTACGTTTAAGTATGCACATAGAGAAGATAGAAATTGTAAACGTTATATTAGCAGTCAGCAAGTTCATTCGTGAGCTTTACTGCAAACAAGCCATGCTCTATAGTGTAGGTTTTATGTTCTTAAAACATATAAAATGGGCAGATACAGAGTTATATAAATATTACCTCGTTAAAATTACAACACAAACGTGTACACATATTTCGCAATAGTTACTAAAAAATTAATTCAATAAAAATATTGAAGTAGATAAAAAATTTTAACTTACACCTTAGGTTATTTAAAAACAGCAAGAAAATGTGTTAAGGTAGAGTTAAGGATGCACAGAATTTTGAAAAACATATAAAAAAAAACCTCAGCATATGCCATTGTTGTTAAAAAGCTTCTTAAAAGAACTTTGTTTATCACAACTTGCAAAGCTAAATAACAAGTTTTATTTGTTCCATGCCTGCTCCAGAGCTGTAAATGTCGCATCTGTGTTGTAGACCAACAAGGAACTTAGACTTGTGTTCCTGGTGGAGAAGTCCATAAGCTGGCATTGTTTGGTAGAGGAGATCCAGTTAAAACCCATACAGATCTGGTCTTGTCTTGGCTTCAAACATTCGGCTGCACATTGGATTAGACTGTGTTTTTTTGTATTAAAGATAGGAGGCAGTTGGAGAAGTGTGTTTTTGTTGGTCACAAAATGTCCATCGTTTCGGTCAAGTAAATATCCCATGACTTGAAGTTCAAGGATGCTGGCTGCTTTATTATAATTATATCTGTAAAAAAAAGCTTGTCATTCTGTTAAAACTATCCCGTTTATTTACGCTAAACATTTTTTTTTAATTGGAACATTCTATTAATTATGATTAAAACTTTAAAATAATTCTACACGATGCGATTAGAAAGATAAAATAAAGTAGGAAAACCACATGCATAATATAACGAACGTATCGTCCTACAACAGGAGTTGTACAACTCCAGGTGGAATTCCTTTGACCATTTGTAGGTGTCATTGTAACACAGATTTCTCCTGGCTCATAAAAGTTTGATTTGAGTCTGGGATCTGTCCTAAAGACGTTAGACGATGTGATCCTTTGTGCAGCTATTAAGATAAAAATTAATGTTTAAAAAGTACAAACATACTTCATCTTCTATGTTGATGTAGTATAATAATATGTAAAATTATTAGATTATACATTCCCACATAGAATGACTTACTCGTCAAAGAGAGAGATTTGTTTCACTACAAACAAGTGCTCGAGATCAACCATCCACCATGGGGTAGTAGTTCTTAATGTGAGAGCCAATGTGTCAATTCTTCCATCAACGGCGCGACCTGCAACTAGGTAGACACCATAGTCCAACCAACCTCCTGACTGATACGCTGGTTTGTGTATCGATAGATTCTCCAGAGTTTTTATACCAAAAACGTTTTGGTTGAGAAAAATAAGGACCAGAATATTGACTATATCAGCAATCATGTTTACTGTTTTCGATGTTAATTAATTTGTACTAGAAATCAGCGTACTTGTCCCCGGTCTAACCTATTTCTAGTGTTTCTTCAAGTTCTATATTTTTGCTTATTTAAAACGTTCAATCTTAAATTGAATTTTAAATTTAAATTTTCTCAAAAATGAAAGTAAAAGCGCTAAATCAGTAATGAAATCACATATAATAACTAGAAATTACAACACAATTGTCGATAAATATTTTACTTTTTCATTTGACCATAAATGAATTAAAACACCAATATAAAATGACGAACCACTTTGAACGAAATACACACACGAACTGTGGATGTTGTTCTGTATTTTGTTGTTGCCTTAGAGATAAGGACAGATATAGATTTTAACGTCACTGCATTGCGATTGCCATTAGTGCCAATAAAGAGCAACTACTGATATAAATAATTAACTACATACCTACAAGGACGGCTCGACACTATAGATGATTATTTTCCATTATTTAGAAACAAAACTTTAACCAGTAAAGAAATTCAAACAATTATATGTTAGTAATGTTAATTGCCACTGGTTGTTAATAAATTGTAGTGTGCCACGCTATTCAAAGAAACGAAAAAAGAATTTCATGGCTTGTGTTTTTTCGTCATCCTTCATGATTTTGTCACTTGTTGTTATAATAATGCGTCAAGTTATGAAATATGATGAAACCTTACCACAAATATCTTTGTTTTCAACGGTCGATCCACATGGGTGTACTTGTGATACGAATTATATAGACACATAACGTCTAACTATCTGGCTTTAATGTTAATATTACATTCATACTTTAATTGTGAGTTACAAACCATGTTAGGTCAAATTGAGAAATGGTTTTCTGAAACAGAAATGCCAAAAGTTTGGAGCAGTGGTTTAATTAACAAGCATGCCGATCGATTGTTTGAAAAACAAATTTGTCTTCGAAGTAACAAAACACACGTTTTGGTTTAGATACACAGCCATTTATTTACAGACACACTGACTCAAACAGTAAGGTTTTTATGGCGAGTATTATTTTAAACTACCTGTTTCGGTCAGGCTCTGCACTGGCTCTTGCGAAATTCGTACCTGAATAGAACTGTTACTTGTTTGTTTATTAAAGCATCGTTTTCCCGGCACTACCCATACATACATTTATAATAAATAAAATATATAACCCTAAATCTAACTCTAAACCTAACACTAACGACAACCAACCACTTACAAAAATAAACGAACATAAATATAGAAATAAACCGTTTTCTCCCTCGCAGTTCTACATCTAAAGGAATTAACCACTTAAACACACAGTTAAACGTAAACTAAAATATACACATAAATATAAACATAAACCTTAACCCCCATCACAACCTAAACCATTAATATAAACACTCACTAAACCATAACACATAGCCACAGACTCACACACACACACAACAATAGCATAAGCATAAACATAAACCAACCCTGGCCACATTCTTAACCACATACACCTAAACCTGCACCTACACCTACACCTACACCTACACCTACACCTACACCTACACCTACACCTACACCTACACCTACACCTACACCTACACCTACACCTACACCTACACCTACACCTACACCTACACCTACACCTACACCTACACCTACACCTACACCTACACCTACACCTACACCTACACCTACACCTACACCTACACCTACACCTACACCTACACCTACACCTACACCTACACCTACACCTACACCTACACCTACACCTACACCTACACCTACACCTACACCTACACCTAAACCTACACCTACACCTACACCTACACCTACACCTACACATATACCTACACCTATACCTACACCTACACCTTCACTTACACCTTCACCTACACCGAATACCTACACCACGGAAAGAGTACATTTTTTGACATAATTAAAGCTACAAACACTAAGTTTCTTTTTAAATAGAAGGTTTGTGTATAGAAAGGATGTCGTGGCCTAAGCGCCAGCGCGCTAGACTGTTAACCCGAAAGTCTCGTATTCGAATCCAGATTTTAATTCATGTTAGGGAAAGTAAAAGCATTTGGTACCACACCGTCCCTTCATAAGTCGAGGTCGAGATACTCTACTCAATGGAAGAGGATTTAAGTTTGTATAGATGTCTGTGTGTAAAGGTCATTTACGTATATTCTATACAAATTAAGATATATAACGAATTAAATTTTAGATGCCTGTCTTTAAGACATATAAACAGGCACAAACGTAAAAAGATGCAAAAATCGTTTAAGTCAAATTTACATTCATTCTTCACACGTAATCATATATTGTTAACCACTGTAAATAGATGGCAATCAATGCAGTTAGTTTGCTATTGTCAGTGCAAGGACAGAGATAAAAATTGATTGTTTAAATAGAAAAAAGTTTAATGAACAAATGATTAATTGATAAAACATTTTGTACTAATATTTAAGTCTTAATGCGTGTCATATATTTCAAAGATCTAGTGTACTCAGTAGCGTAACAACCATTTAACCTAGGTGGACACTGTCAATGCGCTCCACCAGATGACCCCCTCCTCGAGCTGTTTAACTAAATAAATCAGCCGTTGATACAATTGATGCTCTTTGACATTAAAAAAAAATTGCTGGTAGAGGATAAAGATGTTTGATCTCGTCCATATATTGTAAAACAAAAATCTTACAGATTTAAAATGAACATGAAAAACTAAGAATAGATATAAATTAAAGTTTTAAAAGTAGAATGTGTTTTTATCGAATTATAGAAGGTTAGTTGAAAATGAAACTTTTTAAGTTACTTTTATTTATAATTTAAAAAAAACATTATAATTATTCAAATATGAGTAAAAACAGTATTTAAAAATCGACACAAAAGAATTAAACTTGAAAATTGTAGACGAGTTTTGTTATGAAACAAAAGGAAATTTATAGTGGTAGGATGATTTCCAGGACGCGGAAAACAATTCAATTAAGGATAAAAATAGATAATAATGTGGTCAAATTCCAAAAATAGAATGATGTGGAAGATCGTTGTGTAGAAGTGTAGGCAGCGAGTTTTGACCTAGTTGCCGCTGTTTTTTTTTTTTTTTTGTATTTTTCACGATCGTGATTGCAATGAAAATCGAAGAACAATTTTAAAAATAATGAGAAAGTATATTTGAGAACCATTAATAAATCCGTGGTATGTAGACTAGACTCTTTAAAAGTAGTGCTATTATAACTCTACATCTCATAACGTGCATAGTTTCAATTAATCAAAAGCTATTTTCTTAACTAATCTACACGTAGAAAAAGTCAACAAATTGTATTATTAAGAAGGCTATTGGAGTTGATCAAATGGTAATTACGCAAGTTGCAGTAATTTCCTACAGAAGTTTTTTTTTTATTTCAGTATAAGGTAACGTCGATCATGCCGGACCAAAATCGATAAAGAACCTCAAGCAGCCGGTTTCCGACCGTTGAACAATCGGTCACAACCGGTCACTGGCTGGTTGACTGCTGGTTAGAAACCATTTTTCAACCGTTCCCCATCCTGGATGAGAAAAAATTGAAATGTTGGGTTTTTCAATCAACAACCACTCCTATTGGAAATCAATTTTCAAAGACAATTGCAAACACATATATGTACATACACTGTCATGAATGGACATTGATAAGCTGATAAAAACTTAAAGAAGTTTATAGTGAATAATAGATCCGAAGTAAACTACCAATAGCAGCATTCATAGTGGTGACACCATTCGCTGTCATGGTACCATTCTTGTTGATAACACATGTCATGGTTGTTACACCATTTGCTGTTATTGTAACATTCATGGTGATAATAATCTCATGGTGGTGACACCATTCGTGGTGGTGACATTGTGATTGGTGTTTACACCAGAACGACATGTTGAAAAAATAACACGTTGCAATACCAAGGAAGATAGTTTATCAACAGTGTTCAACAGAGCGACAAGTCAAGTTTACTTAACAATAGCAAGTGACGACTTGACAACTAGACTTTGACTTCGTATGTTTATTCTATAATTTATGTGCTAACTTAACATGATCTACATTGGACTTGCGAACAATGACAAATGTGAGTCAGGTATACATTAGGGATAGGTGGAATATTGGACGTTCTACGAACTTGAACCTGGATTCGAATTCGAGACTTTCAGGTTAACAGCAATATGCGCTAATATTCAACCACACCATCACTTTTTTTTAGGAGGGGGGGGGTTAATATAATTGTCTTTTTATTACATAACTTTGATGATACATACAGGCACTTCATAACATTTCTTGAACATAATTTTGAGTTTTGTGATATACGTTTTACTTCTAAATCGAATTTAAACTATTAAAATGCTGTTTAAAGCATTTTACAAAGAAAAAATATCGTTTCACAATATGCTGCTTGTTACTTGTTATTTGATAGCTAAATTTAATAAATTTCTTCTGCTGCTTAAAAAAATGGTTTGGTTATATATAAGGTGCCGGTCAGTTGACGTCAGTTTATAGCCTTCTGTGAGGGCCTTGAGCCTGGCCGAAATTTGTTCCTCGACCATTTCACCGGATGAGAGTGGCGGCCAAATAGAATTACCTGCGGCACCGGCAAGGCCCGAACTGGCGCCAGACTATTTTGCCGTTTATACATAGATTAAATTATCGAAAAAAGCAGGTGTAGGTTTGTACTCAACCTTATTATAAGATGTAATGCAATGGCGAGGTCGAGATATTTTCTCGGCGCCAAATTTTAAACAAGTTCAATCTTGTTCAAGATGAAATGTGTCACGGCCTTTTTGTACTGTCAACTTCATGGCACAAACTCAAGACAAATACCAACCGCATCACTGTTGTGTTATTGCATATTAAGGCCTGATGGATAACACTAAACAACTCTTGTCCTGGTAATTTACACAATTTTATTGATTCAAAAATACAGCAGCTTCATTACCAAACAACGCCATTTCTTCTTCCCGCTTTCTCCACTTCCACTTTCTTTTGTGCATGCGCCCACCCACAATATATTTTAGATTTATATCGCCTTTTTACACCTCCACTGGAAACATACATTCACTCTACATTTGACTGTTACAAAAAGGTTAAAACATTCTATTATATTAGCAATCAAAAACGTTAAAGGTTCGTTTCAGTGCACGAAAACAAATGCGAAACTCAACACAAAGATCCGAACTGCTGGTCTCTGCCACTCTTACCGTTAAGGATGAACCCACACAGAAAATGTATGAACACACCCTCAATGACGTTACAACTGTTAAATATTTTATACAAATAGGGCCTATAACAAACAATATGTTATTTTATATAATATTTTACTCAATTTATGACTTAGTATTAGTATATATTGTAGTAACTGTAATATCATTTGTATCATCTTTTATCCACCGGTTTGTGTATTAAATCTGATAACTTTAACAGCTTTCATTTTCATTCTTGCTTTTGTAGCTACTCTGAGATCCAAACAATAATCCGTCGGCAGTTTTAAAACTTGTTTTGTGTAACCGCTTGACATGTTTCTTTTCCTGTAGACATCTAAGTTATACTGTTTCAAACTGCCAAGCGGTTTTCTTTAGACATCTGAGTAAATTGTGTCAAAGAGAAAGAGTGTTTTATTTCAGACATCTGAGTACACTGTTTCGAATTGACTTGTCGTTTATTAAACTTATGATACCTTAAACTTGTCATTTGATAGATGAGCATTTTTGTCATCACATGCATACAATCTCTCATCAATGCTTTATTGTTCATTTATATATATATATATATATATATATATATATATATATATATATATATATATATATATATATATATATATATATATATATATATGTACATTTTTATATTCTTTGCATAATTATAATGTGTTCTGACCATTGTATCTTTAAAAAATCTAATCTTTTACGTGTTGTAATTGTGCTTAAAATTGCTGTTTTACAACTTCCTAATGTCTGAATGTCTGCATGTAGATGTGTATGAACACGATAACTCGTCATGAATATTATTTCATTAAAACGGATGCAATTTTATGTATCAGTATTACATTATCTGTATATCAAGTTTCCATCTAATTTTAGCGATTTTATTTTTTTTTATATTCACGTCAATAATGCTGTTCAATTTTCATGGATGAAACTTTAAATCTAAGTATAATATCCTATTCGTAGGCTTCTTTTAATTTTCAAACAAATAAATGGTACAATTTTACAAAGTTAATTTAAATGTCTGCCTTCCATTAATTGTCGTTGGAACATAACAATCATATATATATATATATATATATATATATATATATATATATATATATATATATATATATATAATTTTGTAACGAAATATAATTTTTACCATAATGTATTAACTTATTGACTTCTGCCTTTGTTCTCTGTAAACATTCACGTGGATTTAGTATTTTTTCAGTAAAATAACCAATGAATTATGTTGTCCAGAGATCACAATTTATACCTTTAATATTTGAGCTTATTTCAATGAAAAATATCCAATATTATTTGCCTTATAGGGCCTACTGATTTTAAATTATTAAAAAAAACAATGAAAAAAGGTTTATCTAAACGTGCACTTTAATCGAAAAAAAAGAGACATAGAATATGGTTATTAAATATGTTTAGGAAACGAAAAATAATGTTTCTAAAAACAGAACAAATCTACACACAATTTTATGTACAATTTAAACATTGATCCGTAACTGTAGGAATATACTCAGCACCCTTACAAAGTGTCATGCGAATGCCTTGTTTGTTTCTTAAACTCCCATTGAGTTATATTTTAGTGTGTAGCCTACTCTTCTAACAAACAAATGTAATAGACTGATCGTTTACACGCCTATAGTAAATATGAAAATGCATTACAAAAAATATAAAAATGTAAAATACCATTAATATTAATAGTCAATAAACAAAACTTAGTACAATGTAAAATTAAAGCAGAAGATTAAAAAAGCGTTTTTTTTGCGCTTCCAATTTTGTAAATCAATATATTATTATTATTTATTGCAATACTGCTGATTTTTTGTTGTTGTCTAACTCAGTACGTTCATTAGTGCCTACTTTTTTGTTTTGTTAAAGAAATATAAGTATTATATCAATTAGTAAATAGTTTTAATAATTTGGACAGTTAAAGCTTGTAAAAGCATAAATTGCTAGCACGTTAAAATATGTGTATGACAATTTCAAAATATGTGAAAAAATAATAATCGAGAATAGTTTAAGAAATATAAACATGCACCAGGAGTAGATAAACATTAGAACAGATACAAAACAGCATTAACAACTCTATTTACACAATCTATGCAATTAATAAAAATTACAGAGGCAGTAACATAATATCCTCATTAACACCAGACATCTATTAAAACATGTAGCGGTACATATGATGCAAATTTATGAAAATATTTTGATTACACGAAATGTGTGTGTTTAACCCAAGTTTTATTTTTTTGTGTAATAATATTCATTGACATTATTATTTAGACAAGTGATACAAAATATAGTTAATCATACTGTTTATTTTCAAACGCTTGTTGTACAGAGTTAGATGTGAAATTCCTATATTTAGATAGTTAACTTGTGCTTATGTCGATATTTTAATTTAATGTGGCCATCAGATGTAACACATTTCTGCTCGTTCACGTTTAAGCATGTAAATAGAGAACATACAAATTTTAAACGTTACATTAGTAGTCAGTTCTTAAAACATACAGAATGGGCAGATACAGAGTTATATAAATATGACCTCGTTAAAATTACAACACAAACGTGTACACATATTCCGCAATAGTTACTAATAAAATTAATTCAGTAAAGATATTGAAGTAGATAAAAAATTCAACTTACACCTTAGGTTAATTAAAAACAGCAAGAACATGTGTTAGGTAGAGTTAAGGATGCTCAGAATTTTAAGCGATATAGACAATAACCTCAGCTTAGGCCATAGTTGTTAAAATTCTTCTTAAAAGAACTTTGTTTATCACAACTTTCAAAGCTAAATAACAAGTTTTATTTGTTCCATGCCTGCTCCAGAGCTGTAAATGTCGCATCTGTGTTGTAGACCAACAAGGAACTTAGACTTGTGTTCCTGGTGGAGAAGTCCATAAGCTGGCATTGTTTGGTAGAGGAGATCCAGTTAAAACCCATACAGATCTGGTCTTGTCTTGGTTTCAAACACTCACCTGCACATTGGATTAAACTGCGTTTTGTTGTGTTATAGATGGGAGGCAGTTGGAGAAGTGTGTTTTTGTTGTTCACAAAATTGCCATCGTTTCGGTCAAAAAAATATCCCCTGACTTGAATTTCAAGGATGCTTACCGCTTCATTATAATTATATCTGAAAAAAAAACTTTTCATTCTGTTAAAACTATATCATTTATTTCTGCTAAACATTTTTTTAAAAATTAGAACATTCTTTTAATTATGATTAATAATTAAAATAAATTCTACACGATGCGATTAAAAAGATAAAATAAATTAAGAAAACCACATGCATAATATAACGAACGTATCGTCCTACGACAGGAGTTGTACAACTCCAGGTGGAATTCCTTTGACCAATGGTAGGTGTCATTGTAACACAGATTTCTCCTGGCTCATAAAAATTTGCTTTGAGTCTGGGATCTGTCCTCAAGACTTCGACGTTGTGATCCTTTTTGCAGCTATAAAGATAAAAATTAAGATGTTTAATAAACGTAAAAACATATTTCATCTTCTATTTTGATGTAGTATAATAATATGTAAAATTATTACATTATACATTTCCACATACAATTACTTACTCGTCAAATATAGAGATTTGTTTCACTACAAAAATGTCCCCGAGATCAACCATCCACCATGGGGTAGTAGCTATTAATGTGAGAGCCAACGTGTCAATTCTTCCATCAACTGCTTGACCTGCGACTAGGTATCCACCTTGATAAAAATAATCTCCTGATTGGTACGCTGGTTTGTGTATCGATATATTTTCCAGAGTTTTTGTGCCAAGAACATTTTGGTTGAGAAAAATAAGGACCAGAATATTAACTATATCAGCAATCATGTTTACTGTTTTCGATGTTAATTAATTTGTACTAGAAATCAGCTTCAAGTTCTATATTTTTTATTATTTAAAACGTTCAATCTTAAATTGAATTTAAAATATAAAAAAAAAATTAAAAAATGAAAATAAAAAAGCCTAAATCAATCATGAAATCACATATAATAACTAGCAATTACAACAAAAATGTCGATAAACATTTTACTTTTTCAATTGACCATAAATGAATTAAAACACCAATATAAAATGACGAACCACACAGAACGAAATACACATACGAAATGGTGATGTTGTTCTGTATTGTGTCGTTGCCTTAGAGATAAAGACTGATATAGATTTTAACGTCACTGCATTGTTTCAAGTAAACATTGCGATTGCCATTAGTGCCAATAAACGGCAGCTACTGATATAAATAATTAACTTCATATGTACAAGGATAGCTGGACACTATCAATGAGTATTTTCCATTGTTTAAAAACAAAACCTTACCCAGTAAAGAAATTCAAACAATTATATGTTAGTAATATAATTTACCACTGGTTGTAAAGAAAAATTGTGGTGTGCCATGCTATTCAAAGATTCATAATGATTATGTCACTTTTTTTATAATAATGCGTCAAGTTATGAAATATGATGAAAACTTACCACAAATGTCTTTGTTTTCACCAGTCGATCCACATGGCTTTACATGTGATACGAACTATATAGACACATAACGTCTATCTGGCTTTAATGTTAATATTACAGTCATACTTTAATTGTGAGTTACAATTCATGTTAGGTCAAATTGAGAAATGGTTTAATTAACATGCACGCCGATCGATTGTTTGAAAAACAACTTTGTCTTCGAACTGACAAAACACACGTTTTGGTTTAGATACACAGCCATTTATTTACAGACACACTGACTCAAACAGTAAGGTTTCTATGCCGAGTTTTATTTTAAACTAGCGGTTTCGGTCAGGCTCTGCACTGGCTCTTTTGGAAATTGTACCTGTATAGAACTGTTACCTGTTTGTTTATTAAAATTCCCGGCACTGCCCAGATTTTGGGTATATATTAAATTTCCAATTAATTTATATATGCAAATATAAAAAATAAAATATATAACCCTAAATCTAACTCTAAACCTAACACTAACGACAACCAACCACTTACAAAAATAAACGAACATAAATATAGAAATAAACCGTTTTCTCCCTCGCAGTTCTACATCTAAAGGAATTAACCACTTAAACACACAGTTAAACGCAAACTAAAATATACACATAAATATAAACATAAACCTTAACCCCCAACAAAACCTAAACCATTAATATAAACTCTCACTAAACCATAACACATAGCCACAGACTCACACACACACACATAACAATAGCATAAGCATAAACATAAACCAACCCTGACCACATTCTTAACCACATACACCAACACCTACACCTACACCTACACCTACACCTACACCTACACCTACACCTACACCTACACCTACACCTACACCTACACCTACACCTACACCTACACCTACACCTACACCTACACCTACACCTACACCTACACCTACACCTACACCTACACCTACACCTACACCTACACCTACACCTACACCTACACCTACACCTACACCTACACCTACACCTACACCTACACCTACACCTACACCTACACCTACACCTACACCTACACCTACACCTACTGCTACACCTACACCTTCACCTACACCTACACCTACACCTACACCTACACCTACACCTACACCTACACCTACACCTACACCTACACCTACACCTACACCTGCACCTACAGCTACACCTACACCTACACCTACATCTACACCTACACCTACACCTACACCTACACCACGTAAAGAGAACATTTTTGACATAATTAAAGCTACAAACACTAAGTTTCTTTTTAAATAGAACGTTTGTGATTAGAAAGGATGTCGTGGCCTAAGCGCCAGCGCGTTACACTGTTAACCCGAAAGTCTAGTGTTCGAATCCAGTTTTTAACTCATGTTAGGGAAATTTAACGCATTTGGTACTATACCGTCCCTGAATCAGTCGAGAAACTCTACCCAATGGATCGCAATGTCAAATGTTGATTGTTTAAATAGAAAAAAAATTTCAATGAACAACTGTGCCGGTAATGAATAATTGATAAACTATTGTTTACTAATATTTTAGTCTCAACGCGTGTCCGATATTTTTAAGATCTAGTTTACACAGTAGCGTAACAACCATTTAACCTAGGTGGACACTGTCAATGCGCTCCACCAAATGCGCCCCCCCCCCCCTCCGCCTCAAGCAGTTAAACTAAATAAATCAGCCTTTGATACAATTGACGCTCTTTGACATTAGAAAAATTGCTGGTAGTGGTTAAAGATGTTTGATCTGTTCCATATATTGTAAAACAATAAACAAGAAAAGCTAAGAATAGATATAGATTGAATTTTTAAAAGTAGATTGTGTTTTTATCAAACTATAGAAGGTTAGTTGAAAAATAAACTTTTCAAGTTACTTTTATAATTAAAACAAAACACGTTTAATTTATCAAATATGAATAAAATCCGTATTTAAAAATCGCCACAAAAGAATTAAACTTGAATAAGTGTAGACGAGTTTTGTTATGAAGCATAAGCAAATTTTAAGTGGTTGGATGATGTCCAGGACACGGAATACAGTTCAATTAAGGATAAAAATAGATAATAATGTGGTCAAATTCCAAAAATAGAATGATGTGGAAGATCTTTGTGTAGTACTGTAGGCAGCGAATGACCTAGTTGCCGCTACGTTTATTTTTGTATTTTTGGAGAAACTTACGATCTGTAAAAAGGCCCATAAAGCAGGTTAGCCTTAGTTACAGCCAAATGTATTATTCAAAGGCTAGTGGAGTTGATCAAATGGTGACTATACAAAACTTAGTAATTTCCTACAGAGGTTTTTGTATTTCAGTACAAGGTAAACTGTGATCATGGCGCAACGAAATCAAAACAGAACCGCAAGCAGCCGGTTTCCGACGGTTCAACAGTCGGTCACAACCGGTAATTGCCTGGATGACAGCCGTTTAAAATCCATTTCCCAACCGTTCACCAACCTGGATGAGAAAAATCAAAAGTTTGGGTTTACAGTCAACAAACCCTCCTAGTGGGAATCAATTTTCACACAAAGACTATTGCAAACACATATATTTATATACAATGTCATGAATAGACAATGATTTGTTGATGGAAATTTAAAGAAGTTCATAATGAATAAAAGATCCAAAGTAAACTATCAAGAGCAAGATTCATAGTACATTATACAATTCATGATGATAATAATCTCACGGTGGTGACACCATTCGTGATGGTGACATTATGAATAGTGTTTACACCAGAACGACATGTTTAAAAAAACACATGGCTCTACAAAGGACGATCGTTCAACGACAGTTTTCAACAGAGCGTGAAGTCTTTAACTTATTTACACGGAGAAAAAGTCAGCAAAATTTAAAGAAGTTAATAATGAATAAAATATCCAAGGTAAACTATCAGGAGAAACTTCATAGTGGTGACACCATTATAAAATTCATGATGATAATAATCTCAGGATGGTGACACCATTCGTGATGGTGAGATTATGAATAGTGTTTACACTACAACTACATGTTTAAAAAAAACACTTGGCTCTACAAAGGACGATCGTTCAACGACAGTATTCAACAGAGCGTGAAGTCAAGTTTACTTAACAATAACATGTCTTTAAGTTATGTCTTGGCAACCAGACTACAACTTCGTATTTTTATTCTACAGTTAATGTGTTATCTTAACGAGATCTACATTGAGCTTGCAAACAGAAACAAGTGTGAGTCAGGTATAGGGCCTACGTCAGAGCTGGGTGGTGTAATGGATGTTCTACGGACTTGAACCTGGATTCGAATTCGAGACTTTCAGGTTAACAGTAGTTTGCGCTACTATTCAACCACAGCATCACTTTTATTTTTTGGGGCTATACATGCAGGGGATAATACATGAAGGCACTTCATAAAATCTTTTAAACACAATTTTGTGTTTTATGATAAACGTTTTACTTCTAGATCCAATTTAAAATATTAAAATACTGTTCAAAAGCAATTTACAAAGAATAAACCGGGAGTGATTTCCCCTAAACTTTCTCAAATATTCTTATATATATAACAATAGGGGATGGGAACTCGGGCTATAGACATGATTTTAAATCCATTTTAAATACTTAAAGTTTTTAAATTAGAATAAAATCTCGTAGAAAAAAAAAACTGCACACCAAGTGAACGCCAAATAAAATGTGCATAATAGTGCGCAATCTTATTAGTACTTTATAAATTGACATTAGTTTTTTGAGAAATCAGAAATAGCGTAAATTACTACTTCCGGTCAACGGAAATTACTCAAAATTTTACAGATGGTAGAAAATTTAATTTTTTACTTACAAGTGAAATTTCATTTATCTATCTGAAATAGTACTCAATTTATATGCTTTTGAAAAATTCAAAGTACCATTTCCGGTTATCGGAAATAGCTCAAAAGTTGATAAGGATCTACGATTTTGATGAAATACTTATATATGAAATGTCATCAACCTAGCTGTAACGGTACTAAAGTTATCGTGTTTACAGACATACACACAGACACACACATATGCACACAAACAGACAAACGGACAAGATTGCAAAATTATGTTTTTCCGACTCAGGGACGTGTAAAACGTCGAGATTTGCAAAAATCTCGATTTTGTTTTGTGCACGATTACAATACTTTCTCTATACTTCGTATATACGAGAAAGTAAAAATAATAAGTTTTACAATATATTGCTTGTTATTTGTTATTTAATGGACACTTTCCATAAAAGCAAATTTAAAGAATAAATCAGTTTGAAATCAAATTCAGATGAGGGAAAACGTTTTAATTTTAACAACTGCTGACTTGTTACTTATTATCTGATGGACAATTTTTATAAAATGTAGCTTCAAATCGATTTCAACAACCTATTTTGCAAAACTTGTTTTTTCGTAAAATTTTATTGGAAAAAATCCATTCAAACATTACCAACAATTCCAACGAAGAAGAAGAGGCATACCATACCAAGGCGTGTCAATAAAAAAAAGTTATGTAATTAAGTCCAGTTTTTTTTTTAATTAGATAACTTTTCTATAGTTTTTACTAGGGATAAACCAAGCTACTTATGTCAATAACGTTTACGTCAGTTAACGTTTTACAAATAAATATAAAGGATTTGATAATTAAAAAACGTAAAAAAATTGTATGAGATTTGTTTTAAAATGTTAATCTCATTAAAAAGGGAAGTTACAAGACTTTCACACAGATTTAATTTTTTTATGGATGCTTTTTATTATTTCAACTGTTTTTTTTTTGTTGTTGTTTTTTTTTTAATTATGCAGCGAGTATTTTAAGAGTTACAATTTTTAGGTTCGTTTGAAATTTGAAACAAAGCCAGTGATCACAAGAATGTACACGTAGAAGCTCAGACTAGCAAAGCCGAAAACATATGTCAACATTGACATATACACACACTATTGCACGAACGCACCGCCATAAAGAACAATCCTTGGCTTGACTTGACAATCTAAGCAATTACTACATTGTGAACAATATGCTGCTGAGTTATCTACTATATTTAAATATTAATACGGGTTTTTTTTCTGGCAAGTTTTCTTTTTTTTTCAACCACGACTGCTTGGCGTATGAGAGGCAGCAATTTCGAAATAGTCGTAAATAGCCGTGTTGTTATATATTCATCAAAATATTATTATCAACTGTCTTTATGTTACAATATTTCGTTATTGCGAACCGTTTTTATAGAATAGATAAGGAATTGATTAGCACGGATCTTTTACTAAGTAGCATCACACGATGGTTGTAATGTGACACCATTCATGGTGGTAATCTACGTATTGTTTTGATACCATTCATGATGATATTATCATTGATAAAGGTGATACCATTCGTCATGTTGCTACCATTCTGGGTGATGATACCATTTAAGCTGGTAATATTATTCGTGAAGTAATACCTTTAATGATGTTATCATCATTAGTTATTGTAGTGCCTTTTGTGGGGATGACATCTTTAGTAATGTTTACACCAGAACGAAAGGTTAAAAAACTACCAAAAAGCATCATGGATAAAGTTCGTTTTAGCAGTACTGTTATAGGTCTAATTTACTTAACAATAGCCAGTTATGTTTTTTCAACCATATAGTTCCTGTTTCAGTCTAATAAAATTTTCATCTGTTATTGCAACACAAAGTACTTTAAAGCTACAAATGGAGACATAGCAACATACAAAACAGACAATGTATTTCAATAAGATTTCATGTTCAAAAAAGCAAAAAAGCAAAACAAAAAACAAAAAAACAAAAACAAAGTCGACACAGACATAAATTCAAAAATTAATGTTTATATGTGTTTTGTAAGTTTTAATTTAGTTTGTCATGTCAGCATGTTTGTCTTTCTATATTAAGGTTTGTAGCAAATATTGTAACTCAGCTTAAACCATGTTCTAATGTGGCTTTTTCTTTCCACCTTTTCAGATATAGTAGTCTCCACAACGTATGAACAATGAAAAAAATGCAATGTTTATATAAGAAGATACGGTAAGATCTAACGGTCCTACTTCTTTTCCAGTCGAGCGGAACGTTTTTTATATTACACTAGGGGTTGGTCTACGACTTGGTCGTCGAGCCAAATTTATGTTTGATATAGAGTTCATATGAGGAGAATTACACACGTGTCCATGTTTTAGCTCTCGGTGAGGGCAAAAAACCTAACCGACAGTTTTCCCCAACGGCCTAACCATTTATCGAAGAGCATACTCAAAATTAGCAGGATATAATGTGCGTAAGTGTGATAATTTGAATGACTAATCAATTGAGGTGGAGTGCTTAAGTTTAAAACCATTATTTTATTGGGGAAAAAACAGGTCATGTACTGACCACATTGCCAAGCTGCGCATCATTATTGAACAGTCTCTTGAGTGGCAATCCCCCTTATACATGACTTTTGTCAACTTTGAAAATGCGTTTGACATTGTGAATAGAGATGTTATCTGAAAGTTAATGAGCCAATATTGAATACCCAAAAATCTATCACACAGAAACTATATGAAGACTCCACCAGTCAGGTAATACACAAGGGAAAACTAACAAAACCATTCACGGTGACGACGGGAGTAAGACAATGATGTACGCTATAGCCAATGATAATCTTGATGGTAATCGACTGGATCATGCTGAAAACCACACACAACGACACAGGAATCCAGTGGAGTTTCACCAAAAGGCTGGAAGATCTTGATTTTGCCGGTGACATCTGCCTACTATCTCACAAGCATCAACATACGCTAGCCAAACCAAATCGGCTATCTGAAGAAGCCTCTAAAGTCGGACTAAAAATCAATAAAACTAATACAGAGGTCATCAGAATCAATAACAGCCAGGACCTGCCTATACAGCTAAATGGAGAAAATTTACGTGAAACGAACACATTCACATATCTGGGAAGCGTGACCAATAGGTACGTGGGGGGGGGGGGCAGACGAGAACATAAAATGTCATATCAACAAGGCTAGATGGGCCTTCAACTCACTGCGCCCGATGTGGAGTTTCGTGGCCCTGTCACTCCGGAGCAAAATTGGGATTTTCAACTCAAATGTCAAGGCAGTGCTGCTCTATGGCCTGGACACATGGAGGGTTACGAAGACAAATACTGATAAGTTACGGGCATTCGTAAACACATGCTTACGGCATATACTTAAAATAAGATGGCCAGACAAAATGTCAAATAAAGACCTGTGGTGGGATTTAAAGCAACAGCCAATAGAGACAGATATCAAGGCTAATAAATGGGAATGGATCGGACACATATTAAGAAATGAAAAAGAAAACATCGCAAAACACGCTTTGGATTGGAATCCCCAGGGAAAAAGGATGGTGGGCCGGCCAAGGAAGACATAGAGATCAACGGTTGAAGAAGAGGCGAAATCAGCTGGGCTCACATGGGCACAGATTAGGGGAGCAGCCCAAAAGCGAGTCCGATGGAGATGTGTGGTTGCAGCCCTTTGCTCCCCTGGGGCTATAAAGGAATGATGATATATATATATATATATATATATATATAATATATATATAATTTTGTAACAAAAATTTGATTTTTACCTCTATGTATTAACTTATTGACTTCTGCCTTTGTTCTCTGTAAGCGTACACGTGGATTTATTATTTGTCTGCAAACTAATCAATGAACTATGTTGTCCAGAGATCACAATGTATACCTTTTATATTTGAGCTTATTTTAATGAAAAATATCCAACACTGTTTGTATAATACTTTTCACAAAATTATTTTAAAATAAACCGGGAGTGATCTCCCCTAAACTTCCTCGAATATTCTTATATAACTTGGAATATAGACATGATTTTTAATTACTTAAACTTTTAAAAATAGAATAGAATTCCATAGAAAAAAGAATTGCGCACCAAGCGAACAAAATGTGCATAATAGTGCGCAATATTATTAGTACTTTATAACTTTACATGCGTTTTTTTTGAGAAATCGGAAATGGCGTAAATTAGTACTTTCGGTCAACGGAAATTACTCAAAATTTGAAAGAAGGTGGAGAATTAGATCTTTTACTAATATGTGAAATTTAATTTATCTATCTGAAATAGTTCTCAAGTTATAGGCTTTTGAAAAATTCAAAGTAGAAAAAGTACCACTTCCGTTTATCGGAAATCGCTCAAAAGTTGATCAGGATCTACGATTTTGATAGAATACTTATATAAGAAATTTTATCAACCTAGCAGTAACGGTACTCAAGTTATCGTGTTTACACACACACACACACACACACACACATACAAACAGACAGACAGACACACACACACACACAGACACACAGACCTACGTACAAGATTGCAAAATTATGTTTTTCTATATCAGTGAGGTGTAAAACGTCGAGATTTGTAAAAATCTCGATTTTTGTTTGTTTGCACGATTACAAGACTTTCTCTATACTTCGTGTATACGAGAAAGTAAAAAAAAAACAATAAACAAAGTTTTATCTAAACGTGAACTTTAATCGAAAAAAAAAGAGACATCGAATATGGTTATTAAGTAGGATTAGAAAACGAATAATAAGGTTTTTAAAAAAATAGAACAAATCTACACACAACTGTATGTACAATGTAAACATTAATCTGTAACTGTGGGAATATACTCAGCACCCTTACAAAGTGTCAAGCAAATGCCTTGTTTGTTTCTTAACGCCCATTGAGCTTTATTTAAGTGTGTACTTCTCTAACAAATAAATGTAATTGACTGACCGTCTACACGTCTTTAGTAAATATGAAAATGCATTACAATGAAATATAAAAATGTAAAAGACCATTAATATTAAAAGTCCGTTGAGTCTTATTTAAGTGTTTACTCTTCTAAAAAAATGTAATTGACTGACCGTTTACACGTTTATAGTAAATTTAAAAATGCGTTACAAAGAAATATAAAAATGTAAAATACCATTAATATTAATAGTCAGAAAACGACACTCAATACATGGTAAAATTAAAGCAGAATATTTTTAAAAAAGCGTTTATTTGCGCTTCCAATTTTGTAAATCAATGTATTATTATTTATTGCAATACTGGTGATTTTTTTGTTGTCTTACTCAATACGTTCATTAGTGCTTACGTTTTGTTTGTTAATGAAAAACAAGTATTATATTAAATAGTAAATGTTTTATTAATTTGGACAGTTAAAGTTTGTAAAAATCATAAATAGCTGGCAGGTTAAAATATGTATATGATAATTTCAAAATATGTTAAAAAAATAGTCTAGAATAGTTGAAGAAATATAAATATGCACCAGGAGTACATTTACATTGGAACAGAGACAAAACAGCATTAACAACTCTATTTACACTATCTATGTGATTAATAAAAATTACACTAGTATTAACGAAATATCCTCATTAACACCAGACATCTATTTAAAACGTGCAGCAGAACATAAGATGCACATTTATGAAAATTACACGAAATGTGTGTTATAATTTTGTGTTTAACCCAAGTTATATTTTTGTTTAAAAACATTCATTGGCATTATCATTTAGACAAGTGATACAAAGTATAGTTAATCCTACTGTCTATTTTCAAACGCTCGTTGTACAGAGTTAGATGTGAAACTCCAATATTGTAGACAGTTAACTTGTGCTTATGTCGATATTTTAATTTAATGTGGCCATCAGATGTAACACATTTCAGCTCGTATACGTTTACGTATGTAAATAGATAAAACTTGGTAAAAGTTATATTTGCAGTCAGCAAGTTCATTTGTGAGCTTTGCTGCATGCAAGACATGCACTCAAATGTAGGTGTTATGTCCTTAAAACATACAGAATGGGCAGATACAGAGTTATATAAATATAACATTTAAAATTACCACACAAACATGTACAAATATTCCGCAATAGTTACTAATAAAATTAATTCAATAAAGATATTGAAGTAGATAAAAATTAAACTTACACCTTAGATTAATTAAAAACTGCAAGACAATGTGTTAGGTAGAGTTAAGGATGCTCAGAATTTTGAAACAGATATATACAATAACCTCAGACAATGCCATTGTTGTTAAAAAGCTTCTTAAAAGAACTTTGTTTATCACAACTGTAAAAGCTAAATAACAAGTTTTAATTGTTCCATGCCTGCTCCAGTGCGGTAAATGTCACATCTGTGTTGTAGACCATCAAGGAACTTAGACTTGTGTTCCTGGTGGAGAAGTCCATAAGCTGGCATTGTTTGGTAGAGGAGATCCAGTTAAAACCCATACAGATCTGGTCTTGTCTGGGCATTAAACACTCGCCTGCACATTGGATTAGACTGCGTTTTGTTGTGTTATTGATGGGGGGCAATTGCAGAAGTGTGTTTTTGTTGGTCATAAACAGTCCATCGTTTCGGTCAAATAAATATCCCATGACTTGAAGTTCAAGGATGCTGGCTGAATTTTGATAATCATATCTGTAAAAACAATTGTCATTCTGTTAAAACTATATCGTTTATTTATGCTAAACATTTTTATAATTAGAACACTCTATTAATTATGATTAATGATTAAAATAAATTCTACATGATGCGATTAGAAAGATAAAATAAAGTAGGAAAACCACATGCATAATAAAACGAACGTAACGTCCTATGACAGGAGTTGTACAACTCCAGGTGGAATTAGTTTGACCAATTGTAGGTTTCATTGTAACACAAATTTCTCCTGGCTCATAAAAATTTGCTTTGAGTCTGGGATCTGTCCTAAAGACGTCAACGATTTGATTCTTCCTGCAGGTGCCTTAAAGATAAAACTCAAGATGTTTAAAAACGTACAAACAAATTTCGTTTTCTATGTTGATGTAGTGTATGTAAAAATATTAGATTATACATTTCCACATATAATTACTTACTCGTAAAGGATGGAGATTTGTTTCACGACGAAAATTTCCCCGAGATCAACCATCCACCATGGGCTAGTAACTCTTAATGTGAGAGCCAATGTGTCACTTCTTCCATCAACGGCGCGACCTGCGACTAGGTAGACACCATAGTGCAACCAATCTCCTGACTGATACGCTGGTTTGTTTATTGATAGATTCTCCAGAGTTTTTATACCAAAAGCATTTTCGATGACAAAAATAAGGACCAGAATATTGACTATATCAGCAATCATCTTTACTTTTTTATGTTAATTAATTTGTACTAACAATCAGCGTACTTGTCTCCGGTCTCACCTATTTCTCGTGTTTCTTTAAGTTCTATATTTTTTCTTATTTAAATATATTAAATATATTCAAAATATAAAAATATAAATTATATATTAAATTGAATTTTAAATTTTTAAATTTTTAAAAAATAAAATAAAAGAGCCTAAATCATTAATGAAATCACATATAATAACTAGCTATTACAACATAATTCTCGATAAACATTTTACTTTTTCATTTGACCATAAATTAATTAAACACCAATTTAAAATGACGAACCACTCAGAACTAGAAATCAGCGTACTTAACTCCGGTGTCACCTATTTCTAGTGTTTCTTCAAGTTCTATATTTTTTATTTTTTAAAACGTTCAATCTTAAATTGAATTTTAAAAATAAAAAAAAAAGAAAATAAAAAAATAAAAGAAAAAGAAAAAAAAGCCTAAATCAATTATGAAATCACATATTGTAAATAGCAATTACAACATAAATGTCGATAAACATTTTACTTTTTCATTTGACCATAAATGAATTAAAATACCAATATAAAATGACGAACCACTCAGAACGAAATACACACACGAACTGTGGATGTTGTTTTGTATTGTGTCGTTGCCTTAGAGATAAGGACAGATATAGATTTTAACGTCACTGCATTGTTTCAAGTAAACATTGCGATTGCCATTAGTGCCAATAAACAGCAACTACTGATATAAATAATTAACTACATATCTACAAGGACGGCTGGTCACTATCGATGAGTATTTTCTATTGTTAAGAAACACAACTTTACCCAGTAAAAAATTCAAACAATTGAATGGCTGTTAATAAATTGTGGTGTGCCAAGCTATTCAAAGAAACGAAAAAAGAAATTCATGCGTGTGTTTTTTCATCATCCTTCATGATTTTGTTACTTTATTATAATAATGCGTCAAGTTATGAAATATGATGTAAACTTACCCAAATCTACGTACCTTTTAAAGATGTCTTTGTTTTCACCAGTCCGTCCACATGGCTGTCCATGTGATACGAATTATATAGACACATAACGTCTAACTATCTGGCTTTAATGTTAAGACTACAGCCATACTTTAATGGTGAGATACAACCTATGTAAAGTTAAACAGAGAAATGGTTTTCTGAAACAGAAATGCCAAAAGTTTGGAGCAGTGTTTTAATTAACCAACGTGCTGATCGATTGTTTGAAAAACAACTTCGTCTTTGAACTGACAAAACACACTTTTTGGTTTAGATTGTAACGAGCACCAATCTATCAGCCAGATAGTTTGCGGACGCTCCCGGATTCGTTTAACTGATTATACACAAACGGCGACAAGCCTAAATAAAAGAAATCTAACACAATAGTTCACTAGGACTCGTACTTGATGTCTAGGGGAAACACTAGAGAAACTACTGATGCCAACAATACATTTAATCTGCATATAACTTTTAATGAGTGTACAAAGTCGTGGCCGAACACTGGATTTATACAGGATAAAATAGATTTACAGAATGAACAAAACCCAACTTACAATTCGTGGGAAAAGATAATATGATACACTATCACAGCTTTTAACACTTCAGAAAAATCACCACAGTATACACATCACTGCTATAAGCATATAGTATTACTTAACCACAAGTAATATAAGAATATGCTACTTAAACAACTTAGTACTACACAGCGACACACAGGGCTTATTCTCTCTCAAAGACGTCTGGTCAAAGAACTGCCTCGAGAGATCTGTGCGCGATCTATTTATAGACTTGAGCAACATGGAAGGTCACCTTCAAATCATAAGGCTATTGGTTGGGGTATCACCTGGTCCGCATCAACCAATCATCTCATGATGGAAAAATACTGAGTCTAAGACTTTCTTAAGACAGTGGAAAAAACCAGTGATTATACCACAGACCATATATGGTAAGGTAACAAATGTAAAAATAAACATTACCAGACCTAAGTAGGTCACAAGATACATAGCCATTCGTTTACAGGCACACCAGTAGCGTACGCAGGGGGGAGCAAGGGGAGCGGCAGTTCCCCCTCTGGCCATTTTCAGCAAAGTGGCGCCTTTTTGGAAACTTTTTAAACTCAAACTTTTAAACAATGATATTTGTTAAAAAGATATTTTTGGTCGGCACATCTATGTAAATCACAAGATTTCTTTTCGTGCATCAATTAAGCATTATCGTACTAGTCTAGTAGTGTCTACGTTTACAACACGTATTAACAGCTGCATCAGTTGGTCATTCTTAAAATAACCATTACGATGCATTGGAAATTTTAAAAATCCCCTACCGGTAGTACCACTTGGCAAGAGGGGTGTTAAGTTTAAGGCAACTGTAAAATGTATTTGCTTACGAATATTTGCATTAGAAAATGTTATACATAAAACTTCACACATAATTACTTTATATATACAGTTTGAATCGTGTGATTAATTTTTTGAAAATTACAATACAGAAACAAATACAACTGATGTGGTACCTCTATTTAAATTTACTTATGGGCAAGCTGCGTAGCAGTGGGGAAATTTTGACACGGTTAACAACGTCATTGTCATCACGATGAAGTAGTAGTATTCTTACAGTTTGGGCGATAGTGATACGATTACACATTATATAAAACAGTTACAACCCCCTTCCCCATGGACCCCTCTGTAAAAAAAAAATATTCTCATAATACCACTGCTACTAATTAAAATCTATTTCTGAATCAGTATACATGTGTAATACATATGTATGTTTAGAACAGTCATCTAAAAACTGACGCTATGTTCACTCTGAGTTGGTTATCTCCCCCCCCCCCCCCACACACACACACCTCACCACCACAATTGTGTAGAAAGACATTAATGTCACACTTAGGTATACACTGGGTTGGATAATTGACCTAGAGTGACCGGACAGTAAAAAGATGTGTGAGCGATACAGTGATCTAACCCATACCTATCACTATGTTAAAAAAATGATCTTTAAGGAACACAAAGAAGCAGTAGTTAATTAAAAAATATATGATCTGAAGTAAATGACCAACATTTAGTTAAAAGTAGACTGTTATCCCAAATCTTCTTCTATTACATTGAAAAGCGTGGTTTTATACCAACTCTGATTTCAAAAACTTTCATTATGCTGTAATACTTTAGCGTTTATGATGACGATATATTTAATTCTGATTATAGACAAAAATATTTTGTTAACACGAATAGTTTTAAACAATTTCATTATATTCTAAAGTAATTATGTTTTTGTTTTGACTTTTATAATTAAACGAGCGTATCATACGCCGCTATTTATTTTTTTTTTTCTACTTTTCAGTAATGTATAATTTGTGAATTCGACAGTACCAATGCTGCCACTGAAAATATTTGCTTAAAAACACTAAACCCCCCTCCCCCCCCCCCCATGTGAAAGCAGCCTCCTCTTAGTTACCTCATCTAAGTTTAAAATCGTATCAAACTAAATTATCTGCCCCTAATAGCCGCCACCAAACCCGTCTCTATGATTGTAAAATGTAAACAGCGTGAACCACAGCTCACCAGACCATGTGAGGGGGTGGGGGGTGGGGGTGGTAGCGATAGAGAGGAAGAGAGGGGACTATAAGGCGCGCTTGCAGCTTGTTTTCTAACGGCTCCCAGAAGAGAATTATATATATAGATGTGTAGATATATACATATTTATATTAAGAGAGTGATTATTTCCCCTATTTCACTTGTCTTAAATAATTTCCCAGGAATTATTATGTAAGAATTTTTTTTACAAGAATAACAAAGCAGATTGTGTTACTTTCATTGTTTTTGGTTGTAGTGTGTGTATATTTTGTTTGTTTTTTGTTTAGATTGATACCATTTTTGTTTTGTCGGCCTACATTGTGTGTTTTTTTCTTATTTCTTCAGAGTGCTACTTCCAATTTATTTTACATCATAACGAAGTAATCACATACAGCTAGTAATTATATATATATATATATATATATATATATATATATATATATATATATATATATATATATATATATATATATATATATATATATATATATATATATATATATATAATACATGTATATACATGTATATAGAACGTGTTAAAAATTCGGCGCCTTTTTTTTTTGCTCTACAACGAAAACCTGGATACGCCTCTGAGGCACACTGACCCAAACAGTAAGGTTACTATGGCGAGTTTTATTTTAAACTAGCGGTTTCGGCAAGGCTCTGCACTGGCGTTTGTGAAAATCGTATCTGTAAAGAAACTTTACTTGTTTGTTTATTAAATCATCACATTCCCGGTACTGCCAAGATTTTGGGAGTATATTAAATTTCCAATTAATATATATATGCAAATATAGAAAATATAATACATAGCCCTAAATCTAACTCTAAATCTAACACTAACGACAACCAACAATAACACAGAAATAACGAACAGAGATATACAAATAAACCTTTTACCCCTCGCAGTTCTACATCTAAAAAAATCAACCACTTAAACACACAGATGAACGCAAACTCAAATATAAACACAACTATCAACAAACCTTAACCCCCTTCACATCCTAAACCATGAACATAAACAAAAATATCACTCAACCTTCACAACAGTTGCAGACATATACGTAAACCATCTCCCCTTAACTCACTTTTACCCCCCAAATAACAACCACATAAACTAAACAAACATAAATACAATCACATGAACGCAAACTTAAACATAAACTCTAAGCCTCAATAAAACCTTAAAACATAGCCACAGACACACACAGCAATAGCATAAGCATAAACATAAACCAACCCTGACCACATTTTTAACCACCTACACCTACACCTACAACTACACCTACACCTACACCTACACCTACACCCACACCCACACCCACACCTACACCTACACCTACACCTACACCTACACCTACACCTACACCTACACCTACACCTACACCTACACCTACACCTACACCTACACCTACACCTACACCTACACCTACACCTACACCTACACCTACACCTACACCTACACCTACACCTACACCTACACCTACACCTACACCTAAATATGTATCTGCATATACACCTACATAAACACCCACATATTGTACCTAAACATATTCCTGTACATGTATATACCTATACATAAATATATACTTAAATAAACCTAAACTATTCCTAAAGAGTGTACGGCTAATTTTCTACGACACTTGCCGTAATGCCGTTTCCTGAGTGGACACTTTCATGAATGCGACAAATATTCGAATGGACAAATTTCCACAAATTACATTTTGTACTCTCTCGTATAGAGAAAGTAGTGTAATCGTGTGAAAAAAAGAAATCGACGTTTTACACCTCCCTGAGTCAGAAAAACTTAGTTTTGCAATTTTTCCTTATATGTGTGCATGTATATCAAATTTGCAGCTCTGTTTAAACTTTTCAGTGATTTCCAGGAAACGGGAGTGTAACTGTTTCTTCTGTTTGGTTTTCAAAAAACTGTAACATAATTAATGGTTCAGATTGATAAATGTAAAAAATGCACATAGCAGAAAAAGATTAGCATAAATTTCGTGTGTATGAAGTAATGCTTTACGCTATTTCCGATTTCTTAAAAAACCGAATAAGAATTTTTAAAGAAGGCAACTAATATTTCGCATTATTACACACACACATTGTTTGCTGTTCACTTTGTACGAAATATTTTTTTTTAAAGAATACTCTACTCTATTTAAAAAATGTAACTAATTAAAAATTGTTAAAAAAATCATTTCTATATACCTCAATAGCCATCCCCGAAGTTATATAAGAATATTTCGGAACATTTAAGGTAGATTACTCTCTCTTTATTTGACTGATTTTTTAAAACTCAAATGATAAATCAACTAGGCTACATTTTTACACACATTTAGAATTTAAAAACAATTAAATAACATCAATCTAAATTTTGTATCAATCCCATACAAAACTGACTTTAAATATTACTTAAAGGACCAAATGTTACGTATCATAACACAAACCCAATTGAATTAATACATCTAATCAAATCTTCTAAATTCTATTAACAGTGACCTAAAGTAGTAATAAACTAATTAAATATTAGTAAACATATCTACTATGTTGAGCTTAAAAAACAACTTTAAACGCACCCTGATTTATAATTATAGCAGCATTTTAATTTAAATATATCAAAGACTACGTTTCGTTTTATTTTCAGGATGATCAATTTAATCAATAAATGCGAATATAAAAAGTTCGTACTAACACTTCCAGGTCTATAATGTACCAGTGTGATAACAATGAACCATATCCAATTATGCATTTGGATTTCTATAAAGCAAAAAAGCCAACCAGCCTGCCAGTCAGTCGGTCCGCTCGAGCAGACATACAATATTTATATAAACACCAGCCGTCCCGGCCAGGCCGTGCACTGGCCTCTGTTAAAAACCTATTTGTATAGGACCCTAATTTATGTGTAGAGAAATCGAACTTAATTTTGAAAAAAAAATTGATAAATAAATAATAATACTATTGCTGGCGTCAAAGTGTTCCGCCTGGTAAGCCCCTTGGCTACTAACCCAAAAGTCCCGAGTTCGTAACCCCAGTCAGATAAAGCCGGTCATTTGGGGTCATTAAACCGGGTAGAACATCTCTGTAATCAAACAATTGTTTAGCCCACTGGGCGATAGACTTGCCAATCCTAGCTTACTTTTGGCAGCTCCTGCAACACTGTTCTAAGTTGTACAGGAAATGTCCTGTCCATTGGGATTTATTTTAATAACGTACTTTCATAAATAGGCTTCTTTTTTAAGTGGTAAAAATATTTTTTTTTGTTACATTTTTTTTGTTTATTATTATTATCCTTTAAATATTACTTACAACTGAAATTATTTTTTTCAATATTGAAGTTTAATATTTAACGCAAATAAATTTTACTTTTATTGTTATTTAAGACTCAATTTATATATATATATATATCTATATATATATATATATATATATATATATCGATGGTCTCGGTCGCAAACCGTCTAACTCCGAAAATGTAAATTTTACAGGAGAGACAAAAAACTGATTATTTCCTTCTCGATCGCTCTAATACAAATTTTTTTTAAAGATATCTCCGAAGAAACTCTCTACCGACTATACTGTAGCGTTTTAAAATGGATTTTGTTGATATTTACAAAAATATAGCAGGTTTAAAAAGATAGACGGTTTGCTCGGTCTAAAATTCTCGGTGCAAACCGTCTATCTGTGCGCGCGCAGACTTAGCTGTTTTGAGCCGAGAATTTCGGTCTCAGCCGCGTTCGTTCGTTTTGTCCAATGAACGTGATTTAGTTATGTTTATGTTTTTAAGTTATAATTAACACTTCATAATATTTAGATTATAGTTTTGGGCTCATATTTTAATTATTTCAGTTTATTCTACATTATGGGGTCAGTTTAATTTTTAGTAGAGATGTGTTAGTATGGCTTTATCGCTTTCGACTGTATTCATTATGTCTGTATTTAGCACTAGACTTGTTAACTGTTGAAGGTTATGCTTTATTTATTACATCTTTCTATTCTCACAGTTTATTTTACTAAACCTGGTGGGTGCTGGGTTTGTAGAATTATAATAGTAAAAACAGAAACCGTATTGTCATATATATTATGAATGAGACATAACACACTAATCACATTAATACTGATTTAATGTTTACTTATTTTACAAAAATGTAACACAAAAAAATGTGTTTATTTTTAAAATTTATTCTTTGAATAAACGTCACATAAAGAAAAATTAAAATGGCAACATATTTTTAAAATCAGGAAATCATAAAAAGGTGTGTTTATGACTTGCTTTTAGGTGCTCAAATATGACAGCTTTTAACTTTTTTCTGCTCTTGTACAACTTGACAGGGGCTACAGATGAGATCATAATCTTACGACCCTAGCTTAGCAATTGCCAGCTATCTTCTAATTCACTTTGAAGTAGACAGTAGCATCAGGCTTGTACTGCAGTGCACGAATATCTGTCGCTTTGAATTCTTGATAGGTCTGACCAGTGGCGTAGCGAGGTCGGGTGTCACCCGGTGCGGCACTTAATGGTGTCACCCCCCAGAGGCGTTGCGACCCTTCCCGGGGATTTGCACCCCCCCCCCCCCCAATCAAACTTTCGATTTGCACCCCCCCTCAAGTTTTTGATTTGCAGCCTCCCCCCCCCCTCAAACTTTCGATTTGCAGCCCCCCCCCCCTCAAGTTTTTCTCTATATATTTTGCTATTTTTTGCCTTGGTGTCACCCCCCTAAATGGTGTCACCCGGTGCGGTCCGCACCCCCCGCCCCCCCCCCCCCCCCCCCTCGCTACGCCCCTGGGTCTGACTGGTCTTTTGAGATCGGCTGGTCTCTTGTATGGTAAGGCTGGTCTTTTTGAGAGAGGTTGGTGTCTAATGTCTGTTATGTGAGGCTGGTCTATTGTATGTTACGACTGATCTGTTGAGAAAGGCTGGTGTCTTGTATGGTAAGACTGGTGTGTTGAGAGAGGCTTGTCTATTGTAGGATAAGACTAATCTTTTGAGAGAGGCTGGTCTCTTGTATGGTAAGAATGGTCTGTTGAGAGAGGCTGGTATCTTGGAGGGTAAGATTGGTCAGTTGAGAGAGATTGGTCTTTTGTATATTACGACTGGTCTGCTGAGAGAGACTGGTCTCTTGTGAGTTACTGGTGCCTTAATGTTAAGACTGGTCTGTTTTGAAAGGCTGGTCTGTTGAGAGATGCTGGTGCCTTTACGATTTATCAGTTGACAGATGCTGGTGTCTTATATTATATGGTAAGACTGGTCTGTTGAGAGAGACTGATATGTTGAGAGGCTGGTCTGTTGAGAGAGGCTGATCTGTTGAGAGAGGCTGGTCTGTTGAGAGAGGCTGGTATGTTGAGAGAGGCTGGTCTGTTGAGAGAGGCTGGTCTGTTGAGAGAGACTGATATGTAGAGAGAGGCTAGTCTTTTGAGAGAGGCTAATCTGTTGAGAGAGGCTGGTATGTTGAGAGAGGCTGGTCTATTGAGAGAGGCTGATCTGTTAAGAGAGGCTGGTCTGTTGAGAGAGGCTGGTATGGTGAGAGAGGCTGGTCTGTCGAGAGAGGCTGATCTGTTAAGAGAGGCTGATCTGTTGAGAGAGGCTGGTCGGTCGAGTGAGGCTGGTCTGTTGAGAGAGGCTGATCTGTTGAGAGAGGCTGATCTGTTAAGAGAGGCTGGTCTGTTAAGAGAGGCTGGTCTGTCGAGAGAGGCTGATCTGTTGAGAGAGGCTGATCTGTTGAGAGAGGCTGGTCTGTTGAGAGAGGCTGGTATGGTGAGAGAGGCTGGTCTGTCGAGAGAGGCTGATCTGTTAAGAGAGGCTGGTCTGTTAAGAGAGGCTGGTCTGTTGAGAGAGGCTGGTCTGTTGAGAGAGGCTGGTATGGTGAGAGAGGCTGGTCTGTCGAGAGAGGCTGATCTGTTAAGAGAGGCTGATCTGTTGAGAGAGGCTGGTCGGTCGAGTGAGGCTGATCTGTTGAGAGAGGCTGATCTGTTGAGAGAGGCTGATCTGTTAAGAGAGGCTGGTCTGTTAAGAGAGGCTGGTCTGTCGAGAGAGGCTGATCTGTTGAGAGAGGCTGATCTGTTGAGAGAGGCAGTCTGTTGAGAGAGGCTGGTCTGTCGAGAGAGGCTGATCTGTTAAGAGAGGCTGATCTGTTGAGAGAGGCTGGTCGGTCGAGTGAGGCTGATCTGTTGAGAGAGGCTGATCTGTTGAGAGAGGCTGATCTGTTAAGAGAGGCTGGTCTGTTAAGAGAGGCTGGTCTGTCGAGAGAGGCTGATCTGTTGAGAGAGGCTGATCTGTTGAGAGAGGCAGTCTGTTGAGAGAGGCTGGTATGGTGAGAGAGGCTGGTCTGTCGAGAGAGGCTGATTTGTTAAGAGAGGCTGGTCTGTTGAGAGAGGCTGGTCTGTTGAGAGAGGCTGGTATGTTGAGAGGGTGGTCTGTTGAGAGAGGCTGGTCTGTTGAGAGAATCTGGTCTGTTGAGAGAGGCTGGTCTGTTGAGAGAGGCTGGTATGTTAAGAGAGGCTGATCTGTTAAGAGAGGCTGGTCTGTCGAGAGAGGCTGATCTGTTAAGAGAGGCTGATCTGTTAAGAGATGCTGATCTGTTGAGAGAGGCTGGTCTGTTGAGAGAGGCTGGTCTGTTGAGAGAGGCTGATATGTTGAGAGAGGCTGGTCTGTCGAGAGAGGCTGATCTGTTAAGAGAGTCTGGTCTGTTGAGAGAGGCTGGTCTGTTATGTGGTAAGACTGGTCTGTTGTGAGAGGCTGGTATGTTGAGAGAGGTGGTATGTTGAGAGAGGCTGGTATGTTGGGAGAGGCTGGTGTGTTGAGATAGGCTTGTCTGTTGAAAAATTAATCATAAAAGCATTTACTAAAGACAACTAACCATGTCGTTGAACATGTACGCCAAACATTTTGTAACCTACCATATAAACATTTCTTAACACGTATCTAAACCCTCAATCTAAAGCTAGTAGTGAATTAACAATTATTAAATTTATTGCACATTCTTGTGGAAATATAATTCGAATTATATTGTTTTGATTGATATTTAGATTCTAGAATGAAGATCTAGTTTCAAAGCATTGTGTTAGCCTAAAAAATTGTAAACAAATCAGTTTTGTTATTGACAATCTGGAAATAGGCTATATTAAACAAATACTATTTGTTTATTATTCTTTAAAATGATAAAATGTAATAGAATAGTTGAACATAATTAATCAAATATCCTTACCTATAAGTACTGTGACTGCTGTGCTGTAAAATTGTGTGATTGCGACGTGCGACTGCGTTCCCGATCAAAAGTGTACTGACAAATATAGCGATATTCGTTTTGCGCCGAGATTTTTAGCGCTAGAAATGATAGGCGGTTTGTTCAAATGATTATATCTCAATAATCATTCTACAGATTTCTCTAATATTTTCAGGCATTATGGGGAATCATATTGGCTTTTGATTTATGTAAAAAAAAGAAAATTGAATTTTTTTGAGTTAGACGGTTTGCGACCGAGACCATCGATATATATATATATATATATATAAATGAATAATTAAATAAATAAATAAATAAATATATAAATAAATAAATAAATAAATATATATATATATATATATATAAATATATATATATATATATATATATATATATATATATATATATATATATATATATATATATATATATATATATATATGTGTGTGTGTGTGTGTGTGTGTACATGATTGCAATAATTTTGATCATAAATCAAATATCATTAAAAAATATCAGAAATTCGTGATTCTTTTTCGTTGCTAAATTGATTTCTTTGATAGTCTCTTCTTCTTCGTTCTTAACTATAAAGTTGGACGGGATTTTCTCAAATACAATTTAGTATTACAAGTCAAAGTGTTGTTCGCTTCAAATGTAACCTACTTTTCTTTTTGTACTTGGTTGCATAGCCTTTGTCCATCCAAGAACAAACTACAAAGCAGCAGTTGTTTGTTTTTAGAGTTTTCTCTCCTAAATGGGTTGCTGTCCCCAGCTTATTTCTCCTGGAATGGTTCGAACTCGGGAGTTTCCGGTTTCACAACCATGAGCTTTACAAAACTCAACTAAAAAAACAACTCGTAGCTTGCTCATGAATTGACAAAGAATATGGAAGCAAATTTAAAACGAAAACATTTCTCAAATTAGACTCAACGGACAAAAAGATACATAAAAGCTGACACGTAATAGGCCTCCTAAATTGAATGTATAACGAGGAAGAAGAATAAGGGACCGTATACCGCTAATCTTAAATGCCCTATTATAGATTTGAGCAAAAACATTTTTTGTAAAAGCAGTGACCAGATAGTCTGGCTTTTAAGGCAGTGACATCAAGTACATTATAGGCCATTGTCCTTCATCCATCTCAGCGGAACAAATGTCAAGGTAACTCTCCTTTTCCCGGATGCAGAACACTACACCAAATTAGTCTTAGACGCACTCAAATGTATAATTCATAGGCCAATTTAATTGATCAAATGATGGCAATATGATACGTAACAATATTCGACAGAAGTTTTTATATTTCATTAGAAATAAAACTCCGATCATGCCAGACCGAAATCCATACAGAAACAAGAGGGACCGGTCATCAACCATTCAACAGCCGGTCACTATCGGTTGACATCCAGTTAGAAACCGGCTCCCAACCTTCCCCACTAGCCAGTATAAGGAAATAACAAGGTTGGGTTTTCAATCAATAACACCTCTTTCTAAGAATCGATTTACACTTTGTGACTTTTGCAAACACAAGTTCAAAGTGCTGTAACTGGAATTAAGATTGAATTGCTGATGAAAATGTAAATAATAGATACTATAAAAACTATTACACTGCAAACAATTGTTTTCATGTGAGCCATAACTAATATTCGGCCTAATGAAGACAGGTTACTATTAAGACAGCTGGTTTGACTGGCTTAGAATCGATAAGAAAACATAACTGACACAAATTAGGATATAGTTTTATTTAAAGCCAGTTAGTGCCAGTAATTTTGGATGACCTCATAAACATCTGACGAACTCGAGCTTGAAACGTTGTGGTTAGTAGTCGACCATTCGACCACGCCTAGTTGCCTAAAGGTACACAATGCATCACAAGTGTTAGGTTTTATACATTGTCATGTGGCTGCTAAATGCTATTGTTGTTACATTGTCCTGTGGGTGCTTAATGCTAGTGTTGATACATTGTCTGTGTTTGCATATTTCTAGTGTTGTTACATTGTCCTGAGGCGTAGCGAGGGGGGAGCAGAGGGAACATATGTCCTCGGGCGCCGACCATAGGGGTGATAAAATAAGCTCATTTTAGTTGTTATATTAAATTATAAATATTAAAAAGATATGGGGGGCCAAATTGAAAGTTGAATTCTGGGCGCCAGGATGGGTCGCTACGCCTCTGGTGTGAGGTGTTGGTTATGCTATTTATTATAGTGGGGTCCAGAGTTTCTTAAATGTATCTTTTGAGAAGAAAGTCTACCGAGATGCATTTTATATAGTAAACATACTAAAAAATACCGAAAAATTTTGACCGCCCCCCCCCCCCCAAAATTCCAAGTGCCCCCCCCCCCCGGAGAAAAAGTCTGGAAGAAACACTGGTGAGGTCTGGTGGAAGCGCTGTTTGTTGTAATGTATCCTAGACCACCCATTATTCTTTGAATAACGGTGTGTTTAAGGGTTATTCATAAATGACGCCATGCTTGTTTGAAGATTTTTTTTTATTTTCCACCCTGTCAGACATCGTCACATAAAGCCTCATATGAATCACACATGAATTAGTTATCAAAGTTAACGACTAAATAATAATATCGAATTAGATCCACATGCGTGTGTTGTTATTTCCCACTGTGCCTTTTATAAAACTCTGACTGAATATGTTTCGAACTGATGTCGTACAGTCGGGTTGCTAAGCGCTTTTTCCTCGACCAGTCATTCACGTATTATTTTATTTATTCTATGTTGACGATAAAGTAAAATAACAACCCATAATATTTTAAATTAAATTATATCTTAATGACCCTATTTCTTTAATAAGCTTTTTCAATGAGCATCATGGTCTTATTTCCCTTAAGGCCATGTTGTGAAAATGAGTAGGCTAAATAAAAAAGTTGTTCTCAAATGGTATTTCTATTGTGTTTCTACATATGAACATATCAGGGTCTTTTTTTTTAAATTTAATTCTTTAAACAAATGTGTGTAGGGCCTATAACGTATTAAAAAAACAGAATTGTGTGGGGTCTATTTCTGGGAGTCGTTAATGGTGACGTGCTGTCTAAGATAGTGTGGGTTAATGTGTGGATCAAGGTGGGTTTTGAACAACTTCGTTTGTTGTGTTTTGTATGCATGTAATGAATCGTGTGTATGACTTGTAGGGGGTGTATTTTTAGGTTAAAGGTTTGAGATTTGCGTTATGGTATTTGGTGTCGTAGAATAAGTTGTGTTGTAAGGGTAGGGCAAGAGCTGGGTGTGTGACGGCTATTGCGAGGTTTGCTTTGTGGTTCATGATTTTGCGTGGGTTGGTAAGCGTTTTTTTTTTATTTCCGCTTCTGTTATTCTATACTATTGGCTCAATTTAATTCTATTTTTTTTAATTAATAGGTATTCTATTTCACGATAATTTAAAAACAAATTTTAGTGTCATTATTTTTTTACCCTCCAAAAACCACATTTCTGAGTTCCACACCGTTAAGAAGCACGGGTATTCAGCTCGTATTCCCATGTTTTTTATCAGCAGATCAAATTATTTATAAAGCCTTCGTTGTTTTATTTTACTCAGAGCGGAATAATTCCCTGTGGGCAAAACGCTACGCCAAAGTAAAATAAGACATTACACCAGGTATTTCATTGAATTGATAATTAACCGATAGCAAACATCGCGCTTTACGTAATAAAAATAGTCTGGTACTTGTTTGCACTTTTTGGCTGAAACAGAGAGAACATAGAGATTATAGAGAAAGTATTGTAATCGTGCAAAAAAAAGAGATTTTTGCAAATCACGACGTTTTACACCTCACTGAATCGGAAAAACATAGTTTTGCAATGTTGTCTGTATGTCTCTGTGTGTATGTGTGTGCGTATGTGTGTCAGTGAACACGATAACTTGAGTACCGTACGAGATTCTATTATATTTTAAAGTTTAAGTAATTAAAATTGATTAAAAACCATGTCTATATCCCGAGGTGCCATCCTCGTAGTGTTATATAAGAATATACGAGAAAGTTTAGGGGAGATCACTCCCGGTTTATTTCTACTAATGTCAATGAACGTATCTGGGTTTGGTTTAAACCATGTATTATCAAATTGTTCTTAGTCTGAATCGCATTACACAGTAGTAGCAATGTGATGCTTCTAAACAATAACGTATGCTAACCAAATACAAAATGATCAATAAAAAAATGCTATCGCAACAAATCTTCTTCTTTATCTTCATTGTAATGGGGACATGATTTCCTAAAATATATATACGAATTTTCTGTTATGGTCCCTTAACATTATTTTAAGCCTGCTTCTATTTCTGTATCTATTTCCATGAGTTGTGTCAATCCATATACACGTGCGAGGCAAAAGTTACTAATAATATTTTTTTTAAAGCGCTAAGTAGTGTAACATTAAAAAAATTAAATAACAATATTTAATTTATTGAAATGTATTGAAATTATGTTTACCACTTAAAAAATAGAAACCTATTTATTAAAGTACGTTATTAAAAAGGGACAGGGCATTTCCTGTACAACTTGGAACAGTGTTGCAGGAGCTGCCAAAAGTAAGCCATGATTGGCAAGTCTGTCGCCCAGTGGGCTACACAGCTGTTTGATTACAGAGATGATGTTCTAGACGGTTTATTGACCCCATATGACCGGCTTTATCTAACTGGGGTCACGAACTCGTGACTTTTGGGTTAGTAGCCAAGGGGCTTACCAGCCGGATCACTTTGACGCAAGCAATTTTCCAAAATTAAGTTCGATTACTCTACACACAAATTGGGGACCTTTACAAATAGGTTTTTAACAGAGGCCAGTGCACTGCTTGGCCTGGACGGCTGGTATTCATATAAATAATGTATGTCTGCGCGAGCGGACGACTGACTGGCAGGCTGGCTGGCTTTTTGCTTTATAGAAATCCAAAGGCATAATTGGATATGGTTCATTGTTACCACACTGGTATATTATAGACCTGGAAGTGTTAGTACGAACTTTTTATATTCACATTTATAGTTTAAATTGATCATCCTGAAAAATAATAACGAAACGTAGTCTAGGATACATTTAAATTAAAATGCTGCTATAATTATAAATCAGGGTGCGTTTAAAGTTGTTTTTTAAGCTCAACATAGAAGATATGTTTACTAATTTTTAGTTATTTTATTACTACTTTAGGTCACTGTTAACAGAATTCAAAAGATTTGATTAGATAGATTAATTCCATTGGGTTGGCGTTATGAAACGTAACATTTGGTCCTTTATTGTTAAGAAAGATTTAAAGTCAGTTTTGTATGGGATTGATACAAAATTTAAATTGGTGTTACTTAAGTGTTATTAAATTTCAAAATGTGTGTGAAATATAGCCTAGTTTATTTATCATTTGAGTTTTAAAAAAATGAGAAAAAAATAAAGTGAGAGTAATCTGCCTTAAATTTTCCGAAATATTCTTATATGTGTGTGTGTGTGTGTAATAATGAGAAATATTAGTAGCCTTCTTTAAAAATTCTTATTCGTTTTTTTGAGAATTCGGAAATAGCGTAAAGTATTACTTCCTTCCCATGAAATTACGCTAATCTTTTACTGTTATATGCATTTTTACTTTCTCGTATATACGAAGTATAGAGAAAGTCTTGTAATCGTGCAAAAAAAAAATCGAGATTTTTACAAATCTCGACGTTTCACACCTCACTGATACGGAAAAACATAATTTTGCAATCTTGTCCGTATGTCTGTGTGTCTGTGTGTGTGTCTGTCTGTCTGTCCGTGTGTAAACACGATAACTTGAGTACAATTACAGCTAGGTTGATGAAATTTCATATACAAGTATTTAATCAAAATCGTAGATCAGTATCAACTTTTAAGCGATTTCCGATAACCGGAAGTGGTACTTTTCCTACTTTGAATTTTTCAAAAGCCTATAACTTGAGTACTATTTAAGATAGATAAATGAAATTTCATACGTAAGTAAAAGATCTAATTCTCTACCTTCTGTTAAATTTTGAGTCATTTCCGTTGACTGGAAGTAGTACTTTACGCTACTTCCGATTTCTCAAAAAACTAATATTAAAAGTAATAATAATATTGCGCACTATTATGCGCTTTTTTATTTGGCGTTCACTTGGTGTGCAATTAATTTGTCTACGAGATTTTATTCTATTTTTAAAACTTTAAGTATTTAAAATGGATTAAAAATCATGTCTATAACCCGAGTTCCCATCCCCTGTTATTTTATATAAGAATATTCGAGAAAGTTTAGGGGAGATCACTCCCGGTTTATTTTCATTTATCAATCTGAAACATTAATCTATTTTAATTCATTTATGGTCAAATGAAAAAGTAAAGTGTTTATCGACAATTGTGTTGTAATTGCTAGATATTATATGTGATTTCATTATTGACTTAGTCTCTTTTATTTTCATTTTTGAATTTTTTTTTATATTTAAAATTCAATATAAGATTGAACGTTTTAAATAAGAAAAAAAATATAGAACTTGAAGAAACACTAGAAATAGCTGAGACCAGGGACATGTACGCTGATTTCTAGTACAAATCAATTAACATCGAAAACAGTAAACATGATTGATGATATAGTCAATATTCTGGTCCTTATTTTTCTCAACCAAAACGTTGTTGGTACAAAAACTCTGGAAAATATATCGATACACAAACCAGCGTACCAGTCAGGAGATTGGTATCATCAAGGTGAATACCTAGTTGCAGATCACGCCGTTGATGGAAGAATTGACACGTTGGCTCTCACATTAAGAGTTACTAGCCCATGGTGGATGGTTGATCTCGGGGACTTGTTTGTAGTGAAACAAATCTCCCTATTTGACGAGTAAGTAATTTTATGTGGAAATGTATAATTTAATTTTTTACATGAACTATATCAACATAAGAGATGAAATTTGTTTGTACATTTTTAAACATCTTAAGTTTTATCTTCATAGCTGCAACAAAAATCACATTGTTGACGTCTTTAGGACAGATCCCAGACTCAAAGCAAATTTTTATGAGCCAGGAGAAATTTGTGTTACAATGACACCTACAAATGGTCAAACGAATTCCACCTGGAGTTGTACAACTCCTGTCATAGGACGATACGTTCGTTATATTATGCAAGTGGTTTTCTTATTTTATTTTATCTTTCTAATCGCATCGTGTAGAATTTATTTTAATCATTTATTATAATTAATAGAGTTTTCTATTTATAAAAAAAGCATGTTTAGCATAAAAATACGATATAGTTTTAACAATTGTTTTTACAGATATGATTATCAAAATTCAGCCAGTATCCTTGAACTTGAAGTCATGGGATATTTATTTGAACAAAACGATGGACATTTTGTGACCAACAAAAACACACTTCTCCAACTGCCTCCCATCTATAACACAACAAAACGCAGTCTAATCCAATGTGCAGGCGAGTGTTTGAATCCAAGACAAGACCAGATCTGTATGGGTTTTAACTGGATCTCCTCTACCAAACAATGCCAGCTTATGGACTTCTCCACCAGGAACACAAGTCTAAGTTCCTTGTTGGTCTACAACACAGATGCTACATTTACAGCTCTGGAGCAGGCATGGAACAAATAACACTTGTTATTTAGCTTTGAAAGTTGTGATAAACAAATTTCTTTTAAAAAGCTTTTTAACAACGATCTCATATTCTGAGATTATTGTCTATATCTGTTTCAAAGTTCTGAGCATCCTTAACTTGCTGTTTTAATTTATCTAAGTTGTAAGCTTAATTTTTATCTACTTCAATATCTTTATTGAATTAATTTTATTGGTAACTATTGCGAAATATTTGTACAGGTTTGTGTTGTAATTTTAACGAGGTTATATTTAGAGAACTCTGCCCATTCTGTATGTTTCAAGAACATAAAACCTACACTATAGTGCATAGTCTGCTTGCAGTAAAGCTCACGAATGAACTTGCTGACTGCAAACATAAAATTTACAAGTTTTATCTTCTCTATTTACATACGTAAACTTAAACAAGCTGAATTGTGTTACATCTGATGGCCACATAAAATTAAAATATCGACATAAGCACAAGTTAACTGTCTACAAAATGGGAGTTTCACATCTAACTCTGTACAACAAGCGTTTGAAAATAAACAGCAGGATTAACTATATTTTGTATCACTTGTCTAAATTATAATGCCAATCAATATTGTTAAACAAAAATATAACTAGGGTTAAACACAAAATTATAACACACATTTCGTGTAATCAAAATATTTTCATAAATGTGCATCTTATGTTCTGCTGCATGTTTTAAATATATGGCTGGTGTTAATGAGGATATTCTGTTACTGCTAGTGTAATTTTTATTAATTTCATAGATTGTGTAAATAGAGTTGTTAATTCTGTTTTGTATCTGTTCTAATGTTTATCTACTCCTGGTGCATACTTTTATTTCCTCAACTACTCTAGATTATTATTTTTTCCTTATAGTTTGAAATAATCATATACATATTTAACCTGCTAGCAATTTATGCTTTTACAAATCTTTAACTGTCCAAATTAATAAAACATTTATTATTTAATATAATATTTGTTTTTCTTTAACAAAAAAAAACGTAAGCACTAATGAAAGTATTGAGTAAGACAAAAAAAATCAACAGTATTGAAATAAATAATAATACATTGATTTACAAAATTGGAAGCGCAGATAACCGCTTTTTAAAAATATTCTGCTTTAGTTTTACTATGTGTTAAGTTTCGTTTTCTGACTATTAATATTAATGGTATTTTACATTTTTATATTTCTTTGTAATGCATTTTCAAATTTACTATAACGTGTAAACGGTCAGTTAATTACAGTTTTTCAGAAGAGTAAACACTTAAATATGAGTCAACGGGCGTTAAGAAACAAACACGGCATTCGCTTGACACTTTGAAAGGATGCTGAGAAAATTCCCACAGTTACGGATTAATGTTTAAATTGTACATACAATTGTGTGTAGATTTGTTCTATTTTTAGAAACCTTATGATTCCTTTTCTAAACATACTTGATAACCATATTCGATATCTCTTTTTTCGATTAAAGATTACGTTTAGATAAAACTTTGTTTATTGTTTTTTTTTAAAATTATTTTGTGAAAAGTATTAGGCAAACAGTATTGGATATTTTTCATTGAATTAAGCTCAAATATTAAAGGTATAAATTGTGATCTCTGGACAACATAGTTCATTGATTACTTTTCTGACAAAATACTAAATCCACGTGAATGTTTACAGAGAACAAAGGCAGAAGTCAATAAGTTAATACATAGAGGTAAAATTCAAATTATTGTTACAAAATAATATATATATATATATATATATATATATATATATATATACATATATATCATTCCTTTGTGGCCCCTGGGGAGCAAAGGGCTGCAACCACACATATTCATCGGGCTCGGTTTTGGACTGCTCCCTTTATCTGTGCCCATGTGAGCCCAGCTGTTTTCGCCTCTTCGACCAAGTCGTAGACCAACCCTAAGTGTAATATAAAAAATGTTCCGCCCGACGGGAAAAAGAAGTAAGGTAGTTAGATCTGAATAGAAGCCGTATTTATTCATCTAAACATGCATTTTTTTCATGCGTTGTGGAGACTACTGTATCTGAAAAGGTGGATAGAAAAAGCCACATGAGAACATGGTTTAAACTGAGTTACAATATTTGCTACAAACCTTTATATAGACAGACAAACATGCTGACATCACAAACTAAATTAAAACTTACAAAACAGATATAAACATTAATTTTTGAATCTATGTCTGTGGCGATATTGTTTTTTTTTGTTTTTTTTTTGCTTTTTTGCTTTTTTGAACATGAAATCTTATTGAAATACATTGTCTATTTTGTATGTTGCTATGTCTCCGTTTGTAGCTTCAACGTACTTTCTGTTGCAATAACAGATGAATATTTTATAAGACTGCAACAGGCGCTATAAGGTTAAAAAGACATAACTGGCTATTGTTAAGTAAACTAGATATTTAACAGTGTTGCTAAAACGAACTTTTTTCTACTTTTTTCCAATTATCTAATCCTTTATATTTATTTGTAAAACGTTAATTGACGTAAACTTCATAGACATAAGTAGCTTGGTTTATGCCTAGTAAAAACTATAGAAGAGTTATCTAATTGTTAAAAAAAAATTGGACGTAATTACATAACTTTTTTTTTAATGACACGCCTTGGTATGGTATGCCTCTTCTTCTTCGTTGGAATTATTAGTAATGTTGGAATGGATTTTTTCCAATAAAACTTTACGAATAAACATGTGTTGCGAAATTTGTTGTTGAAATCGATTTCAAGCTACTTTTAATTTTTAATATTTTTCCATAACAATTGTCCATCAGATAATAAGTTACAAGTTAGCAGGTGTTAAATTTTAAATTTTACTTGCAAGTACACGATCTAATTTTCTACCTTGTGCCAAATTTTGAGTAATTTCCGTTGACTGGAAGTAGTAATTTACGCTATTTGCGATTTCTCAAAAAACTAAGGTAAATTTACTAATAATATTGCGCACTATTATGCACATTTTATTTGGCGTTCACTTAGTGTGCAATACTTTTTTCTACGAGATTTTATTCTATTTTAAAACTTTAAGTATTTAAAATGGTTTAAAAATCATATCTATAGCCCGAGTTCCCATCCCCTGTTGTTTAATATTTGAGAAAGTTTAGGGGAGACCACTCCCGGTTTATTCTTCGTAAATTGCTTTTAAACAGCATTTTAATATTTTAAATTGGATCTAGAAGTAAAACGTTTATCACTAAACTCAAAATTGTATTTAAGAGATTTTATGAAGCGCCTGCATGCATCATCAGCGTTAATATAATAAAAAGACAAGTTTATATAGGCATATAGCCCCAAAATTAAAAGTGATGGTGTGGTTGAATAGTAGCGCAAACTACTGTTAACTCGAAAGTCTCGAATTCGAATCCAGGTTCAAGTCCTTAAAACGTCCATTACAACACCCAGCTCTGATGTAGGCCCTATACCTGACTCACATTTGTTTCTGTATTGCAAGCTCAATGTAGATCCCGTTAAGATAACACATTAACTATAGAATAAACATACGAAGTTGTAGTCTGGTTGTCAAGACATAACTAAACAGACTTGATATTGTTAAGTAAACTTGACTTCACGCTCTGTTGAAACTGCCGTTGAACGCTCGTCTTTTGTAGAGCCATGTGTTTTTTTTCAACATGTCGTTCTGGTGTAAACACTATTCATAATGTCAGCATCACGAATGGTGTCACCACCGTGAGATTATTATTATGATGAATTTTATAATGGTGTCACCACTATGAAGTTTCTCCAAATAGTTTACCTTGGATCTTTTATTTATTATTAACTTCTTTAAATTTTCATCAGCAAATCATTGTCTATTCATGACATTGTATTCAAATATATGTGTTTGCAATAGTCTTTGTGTGAAAATTGATTCCCACTAGGAGGGTTTGTTGACTGTAAACCGAACCTTTTGATTTTTCTCATCCAGGCTGGTGAACGGTGGGAAATGAATTTTAAACGGCTGTCATTTATTGACCGGTAATTACCGGCTGTTGAACTGTCGGAAACCGGCTGCTTGCGGTTCTGTATCGATTTCGTTCTACTGAAATTTAAAAAAAAACTGTAGGAAATTACTACGTTTTGCTTAGTCACCATTTGATCCAGAGGCGTAGCGACCCTTCCCGGCGCCCGTGGACATACTTGCAATTTCGCGCCCCCTTGGAAGCAAATTTTCGATTTGCACCCCCCCCCCCCCCTCGAACTTTTCATTTGCACCCCCCCCAAACTTTCGATTTGCACCCCCCCCTCAAACTTTCAATTTGGCGCCCCCCTAAGGTCGGCGCCCGGGGACATATGTCCCCCCCCGCCCCCCCCCCCCCCCCCCTCGCTACGCTACTGATTTGATCAACTCCACTAGCCCTTGAATAATACATTTGGCTGGAACTAAGGCTAACCTCCTTTATGGGCCTATATATATATAGATTTTTTTGTTAACTTTTTCTCCGTGTAGTTAAGTTAAAGACAATCTACGTATATAATTCTCTTCTTGGAGACGCTAGAAAACAAGCTTTAAGCGCGCTCTCTACCACCCCCACCCCTACATGGTCTGGTGAGTTGTGGTTCACGCTAAATATTTACGATCGTAGAGCCGGGTTTAGTGACGGCTATTAAGGGCAGATAATTTATTTTGAAACAATTTTAAACTTAGGAGAGGTAACTAAGAGGAGGCTGCTTTCACGGGGGGGGGGGGGGGGGGGTGTAGGGTAGGGGTTGGGGGAAAGGAAGGTGGGGGTAGTATATTTCTTAACGACCTACTGATAGTGTTTTAAAACAAATATTTTTAGTGGCAGCATTGGTACTGTCGAATTCACAAATTATGAATTACTGAAAAGTAGAAAATAAAACAACTAAATAGTGGCGTATGATATGCCGCGGGTCGGCTCGTAGCTTTTAATTATCTCAAACTATGCACGTACTGCGATGTATAGTAATAATGCCACTGCTTTAATAAAATGACTTGTCTATATACAACGAATTTTTTGTTAATTTTAATTTTTTCTCTTCTTACTATAGATCGTTTACTTTTTATCATCATTTACCATCAATGGTTTTTGATTATTCTTTCACATTAACTTTTTTTAAATTGTTCATCGTCTTTAATTGCAAACTTTGTTTAGCACGATTACATTAAGTATCGCAAAACATTGAATATTATTTCATTAAAACGGATGCAATTTTATATATCAGTATTACATTATCAGTATATCAGGTTTCCATCTAATTTTATTGATTTTTAAAAAAAAATTACAATTCAATAATGCTGTTCAGGTTTGATGGACGAAACTTCAAATCTAAGTATAAGCTCCTATTCTTAGGCTTCTTTTCAAAGAAATAAATGGTAAATTGTTTACATTGTTCATTTAAATGTCTGCCTTCCATTCAATGGCGTTTGAGCATAACAATCAAGTATACATATATATATATATATATATATATATATATATATATATATATATATATATATATATATATATGAAGAGTTGATTTTCAAAATGCAATATATCCTAAATTTGGGTTTCGAGAAAATCGCACTTTTCTCCTACACGAAGCCATTGTACAATATGCTAAAACTGTTTGTCAATTTAGGTTCATAACCCTCATATAAATAGGACTAGAATGGTTTTTGAAATGTACCTGCACAAAAAGATGCTTTTTTTGTCCCAAAATTTGCGTTTCGTTGCAAAATGAGGTATATCCAGCGTTTGTTAAGCTACAAAATGCTGTATATCCATTTTTTTAAATAATACATCTGATGTCCAATATTTTAGTTTATTATTTTATTAAGACCCACTTATATTCCCAGTGTTATCATCTTACTACAATTGTACCATGTTTTTCTGTTACTTTTAAGTGTTTTTAGTGAGTAATTTCAGTTATTTGAACAATTTTCAAAATGATACAAGTCTCTAACGAGAGACTTTAATTTGAAGAGTACAACTTGTCTTTTCTACTGTTGAACTGTGTTAACAAAGTCTAAAGAAATAAAAAAGTCAACATAAAATAGTTTTAATAGAAGAAAAAAAGTTTATTAGTTTATACAACAATCAGAAGGAGTTAGTGCATGCGCTTTACATTCAATTCAGAGGGCAAATATTGTCAGCCTGGCGCACCCTTTCTGCCATAATGGCTGGTCTGCAAGTAAAGGATTGGATGTGGTTCTTAACAGCCTCTCTCTTTTCAGCGAAAAGTCCCTGTTTTCGATTTCCTCCTCTTGTCTCCGGTCTTGTGCTGCCATGCTCAAACCAATGTTTGGCTATTCTTAATACTCTGTCACGATTAATGGCTGAAAATATAAATTAAAAAAAATATAATTAATTTTAGTTTTAGTAAAGAAGCGCGTCTTTTGTTTTTGCGCGATATAAAAATAAAATCACTTAAAAAGGGGATATATTAACCATGTATTATTAAGATAATTTCACTGTAAGATTGAAAGAAGAGCTTTAATAATCAGGTAAACCTCTGGACAATAGTCACTTTTTTATTGACATTAAATGCAGTACGAGCACATCCAATATAGCTAACAAGCCAATTCACTGGAGGTAAAGCTATTTACTTACACAATGCTGAACAAAAAGAGGACTGGCAAACTTGCAGCTTGTTTCCATCACTACAAAGTAAGTATTTGATCGTCATGTTTCTTGTTTTTTTTCCTCTGATCATTCACTCTGACTCTTTTTGTGGTGTCCGCATCAAGCAAAGCTACTATAGCAGCATCTTGTGACACTTTGTCCAGTTTGCTGTAAAACTCTGCATGGCATTTCACCAGGTCATCAGGTGTTATATCTCGAGCCAGAAATAAATAATACAAATGTATGTTTTGCTACAATAACAATGTAAGATTTAATTTTATATTAAAAATTATACTACTAGTATTACTAGAATTTAGCTTGTTTTTTTATTTGTTGAGTGAAGTCTTGAATGTAAATGTATGAATACCAGTAGGTCTAGGCTACTGTCAGCTCTAGCTTAACATTCCAAAAGTAGGGAGAGATTCTAGATCTATATCTAGTCTAGATTATCTACTATACTACATTCTAGATCTAGTTTTAACAATTCTAGTCAATATAATATCTAAACTTCGATCTAGGTTGTATGTCCTCGTTTGTCTAGTCTAGCAATAAGCAAGGCAAGGGGCTAGCCCTAGCTAGGCTCGTGATGAAAAAAAGTAAACTTAGCGTTATGAAGTTACAGTTTTATCTACAACCTACCTTGCAGAATCCTTTAATATGATTACAGGCAATGGACGGGGTCTTTCTTCCTCCTGAATGACGAAAGATCTTTTCTTTTTCTCTTTCTGTGCATGACCTCTTCCTTTTTCTGGACTTAAATGTCAGCACAATACGTTCGTCGAGACTGTCGAAGTCCGCCATTTTAACAAATTGTTTCACTTAGAGATGCTTAATGCGCATGCGCAGATTAATAGTAATATTTACACGGATTGGTCCGAATCGATACCGCATTTTGACGCTAAATAAAATCGACAATGCCGCGTTTTTGAAACCAAACGTTTTTTTAAAAAATAGAAATAAAATGAAAATTATGCGCCGTGAAGATTAAAATTAAGTTTTCCTAATAGTAACTGAGTAGCTTTACAATATGGGCACGTTATCTAATTTTTTTCAAAAAATGGTGCTTTTCGCGTTTTGAAAATCAACTCTTCATATATATATATATATATATATATATATATATATATATATATATATATATATATATATATATATATATATATATATATATATATATATATAAAGCAATGTATGTCTGTGTGTGTGTCTGTGTTTCTGTGTGTTTTTTATGCATTACCACACTTCTTATCACATCAGCGTCGAACTTTGGGAAGTTGTTAAGAATATTCCTGGGGAGGTTTCTGCGAACAAAAAAAAAATTCAAATTTGCAGGGGTGGCGCCCCGGTAGGGCGCGATTTTTTAATTTTTTATTTACGGTATATAAAAATAAAAGTCGATTTTGGTTTGGCATCGTTCACCCGATAGCCATGAGACTTTGGGGAGTTCATTATACCACTTTAGGAAAGGGTTCTGTAAAAAAATCATTTTTAATTTCGCAAGGGCGGCGCCACGGGAGGGTCCGATTTTTCTCTATATACGGTATATAAAAATAATAAAAGTGAATTACAGTGACACCGTTCATCCAATAGGCATGAAACTCTAGGAAGTTGTTGAAAATATTCCTGGGGAGGATTCTGCGAAAAAAATGTTTAAAATTCGCAGGGGTGGCGCCCCGACAGGGTGCGATTTGCTTTTTTCTATATAGGGTATGTAAAAATAAAAGTCGATTTTGGTTTGGCATCGTTCATCCGATATTCATGAGAGTTTAGGGAGTTCATTATACCACTCTATGGAAGGGTTCTGTACAAAAAAAATTAATTTCGCAAGGGCGGCTCTACGGGAGGGTCCGATTTTTCTCTATTTACGGTATATAAAAATAATAAAAGTGAATTACAGTGACAACGTTTATCCGATGGGCATGAAACTTTGGGGAGTAAATTATAAAACTCTAGGGAAGGGTTCTGTAAAAAAATCATTTTCAATTTCGCAAGGGCGGCGCCACGGGAGGCTGCGATTTTTCTCTATATGCGGTTTATAAAATTTCGGTTTCACACCGTTCATCCGTGTACCATGAAACTTTGGGGAGATGATTAGATCACTCAATGGTAGGGTTCTGCAAAAAAATATTGTTTAATATTGCAAGGACGGCGCCCCCCGGGGGGGGGGGGAGCGATTTTTTTTCTCTATACATGGTTTATAAAAAATAAAACTCGGATGCGGTTCATCCAAATACCATGAAACTTTAAGGAGTAGATAAGAATACTCCCGAGAATATTTCTGCGAAAAAGAAAACTAAAGTTTCTAATGGGCGGCGCCATATAGGGTACAACTTTCGTCAATACACGGTTAGGCAACCAGAGTTTTAGAGCGACTATGTCGGCACTTGGCATCCGTTAATCGAGCGTCCTGCATAGCGAGTATAAGGGGTACTACTATATTCAGCGGTAAAATTACAACAGGCTTCTAAAAATAACTTTGTAACGCGAGGAAATCCATCTGTACAGTTTCGTCACCTTGCGAAAGATGAAAAAATAACTTTTTGAATATGAGGAGCCTACTGTAGAGTTTCGTCACTTTGCGAATGATGCAATAAGCATCTATTATTAGACAATCCAGTCAGAAATTGAGATCGAGCATCTAATAATAGACCATTAGTAACGCTAGAATGTTGCATCAGTCACAATGATATTTAAAACACGTCAAATTATTTTTTTACGTGTTAAAGAAAAAATCCTGTTCATTTGTGACACTTTAGTGAATGACGCAATCTGCATCATTATTAACAGGATGCTATTTGGCCGATGGCGCCTGTAAGTTTTAAGCCAGGGGTAGTACGCCGCGCCTATGCGGTAGTGTAATCGTGGGGGGGGGCCCTGAGAGCACCGCTCTACTCTCTGACACACGAAGTGTGTTCTACCATTTATTTCGGTGAGTGATTAATGTACACTCAAGGTTTTCATGCGGTAGTGTAGGTAAACCCGTGTCTTGATATTTATGATCCAAGCGCAGGCATTGTTTACATTGAAATAACTCACTTTTAGAAAAGAAGGTCACGCGTCTAAGAACATATAATTATAATTGGTAACGCATTGGTGAAATCCTTATATATTTCGTCAAACTTTCTTTTATCCCCGCGGCAACGCGCGGGGGTCGGGTACGCTAGTATATATATATATATATATATATATATATATATATATATATATATATATATATATATATATATATATATATATATACATATATATATATATATATTTATATGTATATACATATATATATATATATATATATATATATATATATATATATATATATATATATATATATATATATATATATATATATATATATATATAGGCTATATATATATATATATATATATATATATATATATATATATATATATACATATATATTTTGTAACAACAATTTGATTTTTACCTTTATGTATTAACTTATTGTCTTCTGCCTTTGTTCTCTGTAAACATTCACGTGAATTTAGTATTTTGTCAGCAAACTAATCAATGCATTATGTTGACAAGAGACCACAATTTATACATTTTTTATTTGATCTTAATTCAATGAAAAGTATCCAATACTGTTTGCCTAATACTTTTCACAAAATTATTTAAAACAAAAACAATAAACAAAGTTTATCTGAACATGAACTTTAATCGAAAAAAAGAGAGATTTATTAAAGTTATTAAGTATGTTTAGAAAAAACAAATCATAAGGTTTCTAAAAATAGAACAAATCTACACACAATTGTATGTACAATTTAAACATTAATCCGTAACTGTGGGAATATACTCAGCATCCTTACAAAGTGTCAAGCGAATGCCTTGTTTGTTTCTTGTCGCCCGTTGAGTCATATTTAAGTGTATACTCTTCTAAAAAATAAATGTAATTGACTGACCGTTAACACGTCTATAGTAAATATGAAAATGCATTACAAAGAAATATAAAAAGGTAAATACCATTAATATTAATAGTCAGAAAACAAAACTTAATACATAGTAAAATTATAGCAGAATATTTAAAAAGCGGTTTATTGCGCTTCCAATTTTGTAAATCAATGTATTATTATTTATTGCAATAGTGTTGATTTTTTTTGTTGTCTTACTAAATACGTTCATTAGTGCTTACCTTTGGGTTTTTTATGTTAAAGAAATACAAGTATTATATTAAATAGTAAATGTTTTATTAATTAGGACAGTTAAAGTCTGTAAAAGCATAAATTGCTAGCAGGTTAAAATATGTATATGATAATTTCAAAATATGTGAAAAAATAATAATCTAGAAAAGTTGAAGAAATATAAATATACACCAGGAGTAGATAAACGTTGGAACAGAGACAAAACAGCATTAACAACTCTATTTACACAATCTATGCGATTAATAAAAATTACACATGTATTAACGGAATATCCAGACATCTATTTAAAACATGCAGCAGAACATGAGATGCAAATTTATGAAAATATTTTGATTACACGAAATGTGTAATAATAATTTTATGTTTAACCCAAGTTATATTTGTGTTTAACAATATTCAATAGCATTATCATTTAGATAAAAAATTTAACTTACACCTTAGATTAACAAGTGTGTTATTATTTGTGTTGAACCCAAGTTATTATATTTTTATTTTTGTAACAATATTCATTGGCATTATCATTTAGACAAGTGATACAAAATATAGTTAATCCTACTGTTTATTTTCAAACGCTTGTTGTACAGAGTTAGATGTAAAACTCCCATTTGTAGATAGTTAACTTGTGCTTAAGTCGATATTTTAATTTTATTTGGCAATCAGGTGTAACACATTTCAGTTCGTATACGTTTACATATGTAAATAGATAAAACTTGTAAACGTTATATTAGCAGTCAGCAAGTTAATTCGTGACCTTTACTGCAAGCAAGCTATGCTCTATAGTGTAGATTTTATGTTCTTAAAACATACAGAATGGGCAGATAAAGAGTTATATAAATATTACCTCGTTAAAATTACAACACAAACGTGTACACTTATTCTTCAATAGTTACTAATAAATTTAATGCAATAAAGATATTGAAGTAGATTAAAAAAAATTAAACTTACACCTTCGGTTAATTAAAACAGCAAGAAAATGTGTTAGGTAGCGTTAAGAATCACATAATTTTGAAAAAAAGATATAAACAATAACCTCAGCATATGCCATTGTTGTTAAAAAGCTTCTTAAAAGAACTTTGTTTATTACAACTGTAAAATCTAAATAACAAGTTTTATTTGTTCCATGCCTGCTCCAGTGCTGTAAATGTCGCATCTGTGTTGTAGACCAACAAGGAACTTAGACTTGTGTACCTGGTGGAGAAGTCCATAAGCTGACATTGTTTGGTAGAGGAGATCCAGTTAAAACCCATACAGATCTGGTCTTGTCTTGGCTTCAAACATTCGGCTGCACATTGTATTAGACTGTGTTTTTTTGTATTAAAGATAGGAGGCAGTTGGAGAAGTGTGTTTTTGTTGGTCACAAAATGTCCATCGTTTCGGTCAAGTAAATATCCCATGACTTGAAGTTCAAGGATGCTGGCTGCTTCATTATAATTATATCTGTAAAAAAAAAAGCTTATCATTCTATTAAAACTATATCGTTTATTTATGCTAAACATTTTTTTATTAGAACACTCTATTAAATGATGATTGATGATTAAAATAAATTGTACACGATGCGATTAGAAAGATAAAATAAAGTAGGAAAAACACATGCATAATATAACGAACGCAACGTCCTATGACAGGAGTTGTACAACTCCAGGTTGAATTCGGTTGACCATTTGTAGGTGTCATTGTAACACACATTTCTCCAGGCTCATAAAAATTTGCTTTGAGTCTGGGATCTGTCCTAAAGACGTCGACGATGTGATCTTTTTTGCAGCTATGAAGATAAAACTTAATGTTTAAGAAAGGACAAACATATTTCATCTTCTATGTTGATGTAGTATATGTAAAGTTATTGGATTATACATTTCCGCATAAAATTACTTAATCGTCAAAGAGAGAGATTTGTTTCACTACAAAAATGTCCCCGAGATCAACCATCCACCATGGGGTAGTAGTTACTAATGTGAGAGCCAACGTGTCAATTCTTCCATCAACGGCGTGATCTGCGACTAGGTATTCACCTTGATGATACCAATCTCCTGACTGGTACGCTGGTTTGTGTATCGATATATTTTCCAGAGTTTTCGTACCAAAAACGTTTTGGTTGAGAAAAATAAGGACCCGAATATTGACTATATCAGCAATCATGTTTACTGTTTTCGATGTTAATTAATTTGTACTAGAAATCAGCGTACATGTCTCCGGTCTCACCTATTTCTCGTGTTACTTTAAGTTCTATATTTTTTCTTATTTAAAACGTTCAATCTTAAATTGAATTTTAAACATAAAAATTCTCAAAAATGAAAATAAAAGAGCCTAAATCAATAATGAAATCACATATAATAACTAGAAATTACAACACAATTGTCGATAAATATTTTACTTTTTGACCATAAGTGAATTAAAACACCAATTTAAAATGACGAACCACTCAGAACGAAATACACACACGAACTATGGATGTTGTTCTGTATTGTGGCGTTGCCTTAGAGATAAGGACAGATATAGATTTTAACGTCACTGCATTGTTTCAAGTAAACATTGCGATTGCCATTAAGCCAATAAAGAGAAACTCTACCCAATGGATTGCAATGTCAAAAGAGGAGGATTTATGTTTGTATAGAAGTCTATGTGTAAAGGTCATTTACGTATAATATATACAAATTAAGATATATAACTAATTAAAATTTAAAAAGATGCAAAAATCGTTGAAGTCAAATTCATATTCATTCGGCACATGCAATTATTTGTTGTTAACCGCTGTAAATAGATCGCAATCAATGCAGTTAGTTTGCTATTGTCAGTGCAAGGACAGAGTTAAAATTGATTGTTTAAATAGAACAAAAGGTCAATGAACAACTGTGCCGGTAATGAATAATTGATAAAACATTATGTACTAATATTTTAGTCTCAATGCGTGTCAGATATTTTTAAGATCTAGTGTACTCAGTAGCGTAACAACCATTTAACCTAGGTGGACACTCAATGCGCTCCACCAGATGTCCCCCCCCCCCCCCCCTCGAGCTGTTTAACTAAATAAATCAGCCGTTGATACAATTGACGTTCTTTGACATTCAAAAAAAAAATTGCTGGTAGTGGATAAAGATTTTTGATCTCGTGCATATATTGTAAAACAAAAATCTTACAGATTTATAATGAACATGAAAAACTAAGAATAGATATAAATTGAAATGCTAAAAGTAGATTGTGTTTTTATCAAATTATAGAAGGTTAGTTGAAAAATAAACTTTTTAAGTTACTTTTATTTATAATTTAAAAAAAACAACATAATTATTCAAATATGAATAAAATCGGTATTTTAAAATCGCCACAAAAGAATTAAACTTGAATAATTGAAGACGAGTTTCGTTATGAAGCATAAGCAAATTTTAAGTGGTTGGATGATGTCCAGAACATGAATATAATTCAATTAAGGATAAAAATATATAATAATGTGGTCAAATTCCAAAAATAGAATGATGTGGAAGGTCGTTGTGTAGTACTGTAGGCAGCTAGTTTTGACCTAATTCCCGCAATGTTTATTTTATTATTTTTTGGAGAAAATCACGATCAAGATTGCAATGAAAAACGAAGATCTATTTTAAAAATAATGAGAAAGAATATTCGAAAACCATTTGTAAATGACGATAGAACGTAAACGATATATAACAAGAAGAACAAAAATTAAAATAAACCGAAAATCCTTGGTATGTAGACCAGTGTTTCTTCCAACTTTTTTCTCCGGGGGCACTTGAAATTTTCGGGGGGGGGGGGGGGGGAGGGGCTGTAGACTTTCTTCGGGGGGTGGGGGGGGGGGGGCCGACACTGTTAAAAGTATATATTTTCTATATAAATTATATAAATTTCATTTCGTTCGGGGAGGGGGGGGGGGGTGGGGCGGTAAAAAAAAGAGATGCCGGGAAGAAACTCTGATGTAGACTAGTCTCTTTAAAAGTAGTGATATTATAACTCTACATCTCATAGCTTCAATTAATTAAAAGATATTGTCTTTAACTTATTTACACGGAGAAAAAGTCAACAAAATGTATTATTCATCGGCTATTGGAGTTGATAAAATGGTGACTACGCAAGATGTAGAATTTTCCTACAGAAGTTTTTATATTTCAGTAGAATGTAACGTCGATCATGCCGGACCGAAATCGATAAAGAACCTCAAGCAGCCGGTTTCCGACCGTTGAACAGCCGGTCACAACAGGTCATTGGCTAGTTGACTGCCGGTTAGAAACCATTTTTCAACCGTTCCCCATCCTGGATGAGAAAAAATCGAAAGGTTGGGTTTTTCAATCAACAACCACTCCTAGAGGGAATCAATGTTCAAAGACAATTGCAAACACATATATGTACATACACTGTCATGAATGGACACTGATAAGCTGATAACAACTTAAAGAAGTTTATAGTGAATAATAGATTCGAAGTAAACTACCGGTAGCAACATTCATAGTGGTGACACCATACGCTGTCATGGTACCATTCTTGTTGATAACACATCTCATGGTTGTGACACCATTTGCTGTTATTGTAACATTCATGGTGATAATAATCTCATGGTGGTGACACCATTCGTGGTGGCGACATTATGATTGGTGTTTACACCAGAACGACATGTTGAAAAAATAACACGTTGCAATCTCAAGAAAGATAGTTTATCAACAGTGTTTAACAGAGCGAAAAGTCAAGTTTACTTAACAATAGCACGAGACGACTTGACAACTAGACTATGACTTCGTATGTTTATTTTATAATTTATGTGCTAACTTAACAGGATCTACATTGAAATTGCGAACAATGACAAATGTGAGTCGGGTATACATTAGGGATAGGTGGAATCTTGGACGTTCTACGAACTTGAACCTGGATTCGAATTCGAGACTTTCAGGTTAACAGCAATATTCAACCACACAATCACTTTCTTTGGGAGGGGGGGGGGTTAATATAATTGTCTTTTTATTACATAACTTTGATGATACATACAGGCACTTCATAACATTTCTTGAACATAATTTTGAGTTTTGTGATATACGTTTTACTTCTAAATCTCATTTAAACTATTAAAATGCTGTTTAAAGCATTTTACAAAGAAAAAATATCGTTTCACAATATGCTGCTTGTTACAAAAAAAAGTAAAAAAGTATTATTGAAAACAGTACAAAATAAAACGTATAAGATTTTAAAAATTTATTCTCGTTAAAAAAGGGAAGTTACAAGATATTCACACCATTTATTTTTTTTATGGCTACTTTTCCTTATTTCATCTGTTTAAAAAACTGTAATGTGGCGAATATTTTAAAAATTACAATTTACAAAGTCGTTCGGAGTTTTTAAAAATTTAAAACAAAGCTAGCGATCACAACTACGCACACGTAGAAACTCAGACGCGCATACACACACACACATATGTCAACTTTGACATATACACACATGATTGCACAAATATTCGAGATAGTAGTAAATGGCCGTGTTATTATATATTCATCAACATATTATTATCAACTGTCTTAATGTAATTGCAAAACGTTTCTATAGAAGAGATAAAGAAGTGATTAGCTTGGATATTTTACCAAGTAGCACCACACGATGGTTGTAATGTGACGTGACACCATACACGATGACGACACCATTCATGGTGGTAATCTACGTATTGTTGTGATACCATTTATGATGATATTATCATTGATAATTGATATCATTGATACCATTCGTCATGTTGATGCCATTCTCGTTGATGATGTTATTCATAATGATAATATTATTCGTGATGACATCATTAGTAATGTTTACACCAGAACGAAAGGTTAAAAAACTAACATAAAGCATTGTCGATAAGTTCGTTTCAGCAATACTGTTGTATGTCTAGTTTACTTCACAATAGCCAGTTATGTCTTTTCAACCTTATAGCTCCTGTTTAGGTCTAATAAAATTTTCATCTGTTATTGCAACAAAATGTGCTTTAAAGTTAAAAATAGAGACGTAGCAACATACAAAATAGACAATGTATTTCAATAAGTTTTCATCTTCAAAAGACAAATGAAGATGGATAGATTTAGGAGCACAAAATATATTATAAAAAATCATGTCGCACCAAAAATAGATACAAAAAAAATAATATGTATATCTTTTTTTGTAAGCTTTTATTATGTTTGCAATGCCAGCCTGTTTGTCTTTCTGTATTAATGTTTGTAGCAAATATTGTAACTCAGTTTAAACAATGTCCTTATGCGGCTATTTCTATTAGCCTTTTCAGATACAATAGTCTCCACAACGCATGAACAATGAAAACAATGCGGTTTACACGGCTTCTATTCAGATCTAACGGCCCTACTTCTTTTTCCCGTCGGGCGGAACGTTTTTTATATAACACTAGGGGTTGGTCTACGACTTGGTCGTCGAGCCAAATTTATTTTTGAGATAGAGTTGACATAAGGAGAATTTCACTCGCGGTCATGTTTTAGCCCTCGGTGAAGGCGAAGAACCTAACCGCCAGTTTTTCCCAACGGCCTAAACATTTATCGAATAGCATACACAAAATTAGCTAGATGTAAAGTGGGCAAGTTAGAGAATTTGAATGATTAATTAATTGATGATCAACTGATATGTGGAGTGCTTAAGTTTAAACCGTTATTTTATTGAAAAAAAAAACATAACTTTAAATTCACTAACTTATTACTCGCAAGGTAATTAGAACTAGAGACACTCCTTTGATAATGTAACTAAAATATATTATAGTAATTGTTAAAGTTCATTTTTACAATTTATTAGGTATACTTAACTTTGTGTATAATGAAAGTATTAATCAAACGAACGCTAAATTTACTATACTGCTTCTGCTGCTTAAAAAAATATTTTGGTTATATATAAGGTGCCGGTCAGTTGACGTCAGTTTGTAGCCTTCTGTGATGGCCTTGAGCCTGGCCGAAATTTTTTCCTCGACCATTTCACCGGACGAGAGTGGCGGCCAAATAGAATCACCTACGGCACCGGCAAGGCCCGAACTGGCACCAGACCATTTTGCCGTTTATACATAGATTAAACTATCGAAAAAAGCAGGTGTAGATTTGTACTCAACCTTATTATAAGATGTAATGCAATGTCGAGGTCGAGATATTTTCATGGCGCCAAATTTTAAACAAGTTCAATCTTGTTAGCATTCAAGAATGTACAAAATGAAAAATGTCACGGCCTTTTTGTACTGTCAACTTCATGGCACAAACTCAAGACAAATACCAACCGCATCACTGTTGTGTTATTGCATATTAAGGCCTGATGGATAACACTAAACAACTCTTGTCCTGGTAATTTACACAATTTTATTGATTCAAAGATACAACAGCTTCATTACCAAACAACGCCATTATATATATATATATATAGGCCTATATATATATATATATATATATATATATATATATATATGTGTACATATTTATATTCTTTGCATAATTATAATGTGTTCTGATCATTGTAACTTTAAAAAATCTAATCTTTTACGTGTTGTAATTGTGCTTAAAATTGCTGTTTTACAACTTCCTAATGTCTGAATATTTGCATGTAGATGTGTAAGAACACGATAACTATTCTTGAATATTATTTCATTAAAACGGATGCAATTTTATGTATAAGTATTACATTATCAGTATATCAAGTTTCCATCTAATTTTAGCGATTTAATTTTTTTTTATTTTCACGTCAATAATGCTGTTCAAGTTTGATGGACGAAACTTTAAATCTAAGTATAAGATCCTATTCGTAGGCTTCTTTTAATTTTCAAACAAATAAATGGTACAATTTTACAAAGTTAATTTAAATGTCTGCCTTCCATTAATTGTTGTTGGAACATAACAATCATATATATATATATATATATATATGTATATATATATATATATATATATATATATATATATATATATATATATATATATATATATAAACATTCACGTGGATTTAGTATTTTTTCAGTTAAATAATCAATAAACTATGTTGAACAGAGATCACAATTTATACCTTTTATATTTGAGCTTAGTTAAATGAAAAATATCCAATATTAGTTGCCTTATAGGGCCTACTGATTTTAAATTATAAAAAAAAATACAATGAAAAAAGTTTTATCTAAACGTGAACTTTAATCGAAAGTAAGAGACATCGATTATTGTTATTAAAAATATTTAGAAAAGTAACAATGTTTTCAAAAATAGAACAAATTTACACACAATTTTATGTACAATTTAAACATTGATCCGTAACTGTAGGAATATACTCAGCACCTTTACAAAGTGTCATGCGAATGCCTTGTTTGTTTCTTAAACGCCCCTTGAGTTATATTTTAGTGTGTAGCCTACTCTTCTAACAAACAAATGTAATTGACTGATCGTTTACACGTCTATAGTAAATATGAAAATGCATTACAAAAAAATATAAAAATGTAAAACACCATTAATATTAATAGTCAATAAACAAAACTTAATACAAAGTAAAATTAAAGCAGAAGATTAAAAAAGCGTTTATTTGCGCTTCCAATTTTGTAAATCAATATATTATTATTGTTTATTGCAATACTGCTGATTTTTTGTTGTTGTCTAACTCAGTACGTTCATTAGTGCCTACTTTTTTGTTTTGTTAAAGAAATATAAGTATTATATCAATAAGTAAATAGTTTTAATAATTCGGACAGTTAAAGCTTGTAAAAGCATAAATTGCTAGCACGTTAAAATATGTGTATGACAATTTCAAAATATGTGAAAAAATAATAATCGAGAATAGTTTAAGAAATATAAACATGCACCAGGAGTAGATAAACATTAGAACAGCTACAAAACAGCATTAACAACTCTATTTACACAATCTATGCAATTAATGAAAATTACAAGGGCAGTAACATAATATCCTCATTAACACCAGACATGTATTAAAACATGTAGCGGGACATAAGAAGCAAATTTATGAAAATATTTTGATTACACGAAATGTGTGTGTTTAATCCAAGTTATATTTTTTGTGTTACAATATTCATTGGCATTATTATTTAGACAAGTGATGCAAATAATAGTTAATCCTACTGTTTATTTTCAAACGCTTGTTGTACAGAGTTAGATGTGAAAATCCTATATTTAGATAGTTAACGTGTGCTTATGTCGAATTTTAATTTAATGTGGCCATCAGATGTAACACATTTAAGCTCGTATACGTTTAAGCATGTGAATAGAGAAGAAAAAAATTTTAAACGTTACATTAGTAGTCAGTTCTTAAAACATACAGAATGGGCAGATACAGAGTTATATAAATATTACCTCGTTAAAATTACAATACAAACGTTTACACATATTCCGCAATAGTTACTAATAAAATTAATTCAGTAAAGATATTGAAGTAGATAAAAAATTCAACTTACACCTTAGGTTAATTAAAAACAGCAAGAAAATGTGTTAGGTAGAGTTAAGGATGCTCAGAATTTTCAACAATATATAGACAATAACCTCAGCTTAGGCCATAGTTGTTAGAATTCTTCTTAAAAGAACTTTGTTTATCACAACTTTCAAAGCTAAATAGCAAGTTTTATTTGATCCATGCTTGCTCCAGAGCTGTAAATGTCGCATCTGTGTTGTAGACCAACAAGGAACTTAGACTTGTGTTCCTGGTGGAGAAGTCCATAAGCTGACATTGTTTGGTAGAGGAGATCCAGTTAAAACCCATACAGATCTGGTCTTGTCTTGGCTTCAAACATTCAGCTGCACATTGGATTAGACTGTGTTTTTTTGTATTAAAGATAGGAGGCAGTTGGAGAAGTGTGTTTTTGTTGGTCACAAAATGTCCATCGTTTCGGTCAAATAAATATCCCATGACTTGAAGTTCAAGGATGCTGGCTGAATTTTGATAATCATATCTGTAAAAAAAAGCGTGTCATTCTGTTAAAACTATATCGTTTTCTTATGCTAAACATGTTTTTTTTATATTTAGAACACTATTAATTATGATTAATGATTAAAATAAATTCTACACGATGCGATTAGAAAGATAAAATAAAATAGGAAAACCACATACATAATATAACGAACGTAACGTCCTATGACAGGAGTTGTACAACTCCAGGTTGAATTCGTTTGACCAATGGTAGGTGTCATTGTAACACAGACTTCTCCTGGCTCATAAAAATTTGCTTTGAGTCTGGGATCTGTCCTAAAGACGTCAACAATGTGATTTTTGTTGCAGCTATGAAGATAAAACTTAAGATGTTTAAAAATGTACAACCATATTTCATCTCTTATGTTGATGTAGTGCATGTAAAATTATCAGGTTATACATTTCCACATAGAATTACTTACTCGTCAAAGAGAGAGATTTGTTTCACGACGAAAATGTCCCCGAGATCAACCATCCACCATGGGGTAGTAACTCTTAATGTGAGAGCCAATGTGTCAATTCTTCCATCAACGGCACGATCTGCGACTAGGTAGACACCTTGATCCAACCAATCTCCTGACTGGTACGCTGGTTTGTGTATCGATATATTTTCCAGAGTTTTTGTACCAACAACGTTTTGGTTGAGAAAAATAAGGACCAGAATATTGACTATTTCAGCAATCATCTTTACTGTTTTCGATGTTAACTAATTTGTACTAGAAATAAGCGTACTTTTCTCCGGTCGTCTCACCTATTTCTAGTGTTTCTTCAAGTTCTTAATTTTTCTTATTTAAAACGTTCAGTCTTAAATTGAATTTTAAAAATATAAAAATTTTCAAAAATAAAAATAAAAGAACCTAAATCAATAATGAAATCACATATATAAACTAGCAATTACAACATAATTGTCGATAAATATTCTACTTTTTCATTTGACCATAAATGAATTAAAACACCAAAATAAAATGACGAACCTTTCAGAACGAAATACACACACGAACTGTGGATGTTGTTCGTATTTTGTAGTTGCCTTAGAGATAAGGACAGATATAGATTTTAACGTCACTGCATTGTTTCAAGTAAACATTGCGATTGCCATTAGTGCCAATAAACAGCAACTACTGATATAAATAATTAACTACATATCTACAAGGACGGCTGGTCACTATCGATGAGTATTTTCCATTGTTTAGAAACAAAACCTTACCCAGTAAAGAAATTCAAAAAATTATATGTTAGTAACATTAATTACCACTGGTTGTAAAGAAAAATTGTGGTGTGTCATGCTATTCAAAGATTCATAATGATTATGTCACTTTTTTATAATAATGCGTCAAGTTATGAAATATGATGAAAACTTACCACAAATGTCTTTGTTTTCACCAGTCGATCCACATGGCTATACATGTGATACGAACTATATAGACACATAACGTCTATCTGGCTTTAATGTTAATATTACAGTCACACTTTAATGGTGAGTTACAAACCATGTTAGGTAAAATTGAGAAATGGTTTTCTGAAACAGAAATGCCAAAAGTTTGGAGCAGTGGTTAATTAACATGCATGCTGATCGATTGTTTGAAAAACAACTTTGTCTTTGAACTGACACAACACACGTTTTGGTTTAGATACACAGCCATTTATTTACAGACACACTTACTCAAACAGTAAGGTTTCTATGCCGAGTTTTATTTTAAACTAACGGTTTCGGTCAGGCTCTGCACTGGCTCTTTTGGAAATTGTACCTGTATAGAACTGTTACTTGTTTGTTTATTAAAATTCCCGGCACTGCCCAGATTTTGGGAATATATTGAATTTCCAATTAATTTATATATGCAAATATAAAAAATAAAATATATCACTATAAATCTAACTCTAAACCTAACACTAACGACAACCAACCACTTACAAAAATAAACGAACATAAATATAGAAATAAACCGTTTTCTCCCTCGCAGTTCTACATCTAAAAGAATCAACCACTTAAACACACAGATAAACGCAAACTAAAATATACATACATAAACCTTAACCCCCATCAAAACCTAAACCATTAAAATAAACTCTCACTAAACCATAACACATAGCCAAAGACTCACACACACACATAACAATAGCATAAGCATAAACATAAACCAACCCTGACCACATTCTTAACCACATACACCAACACCTACACCTACACCTACACCTACACCTACACCTACACCTACACCTACACCTACACCTACACCTACACCTACACCTACAATTACACCTACACCTACACCTACACCTACACCTACACCTACACCTACACCTACACCTACACCTACACCTACACCTACACCTACACCTACACCTACACCTACACCTACACCTACACCTACACCTACACCTACACCTACACCTACACCTACACCTACACCTACACCTACACCAACACCTACACCTACACCTACACCTACACCTACACCTATACCTATACCTATACCTACCCCACGTAAAGAGAACATTTTTGACGTATACAAAGCTACAAACACAAAGTTTCTTTTTCAATAAATTATGTGTGTATAGAAAGGATGTCGTAGCCTAAGCGCCAGCGCGTTAGACTGCTAACCCGAAAGTCTAGTGTTCGAATCCAGCTTTTAACTCATGTTAGGGAAATTTAACGCATTTGGTACTATACAGTCCCTTCATCAGTCGAGAAACTCTACCCAATGGATCGCAATGTCAAAAGTTGATTGTTTAAATAGAAAAAAAAGTTCAATGAACAACTGTGCCGGTAATGAATAATTGATAAACTATTGTTTACTAATATTTTAGTCTCAACGCGTGTCCGATATTTTTAAGATCTAGTTTACACAATAGCGTAACAACCATTTAACCTAGGTGGACACTGTCAATGCGCTCCACCAAATGCGCCCCCCCCCCCCTCCGCCTCAAGCAGTTAAACTAAATAAATCAGCCTTTGGTACAATTGACGCTCTTTGACATTAAAAAAATTGCTGGTAGTGGTTAAAGATGTTTGATCTGTTCCATATATTGTAAAACAATAAACAAGAAAAGCTAAGAATAGATATAGATTGAATTTTTAAAAGTAGATTGTGTTTTTATCAAACTATAGAAGGTTAGTTGAAAAATAAACTTTTCAAGTTACTTTTATAATTAAAACAAAACACGTTTAATTTATCAAATATGAATAAAATCCGTATTTAAAAATCGCCACAAAAGAATTAAACTTGAATAAGTAAAGACGAGTTTTGTTATGAAACATAAGGAAATTTTTAGTGGTTGGTTGATGTCCAGGACACGGAATACAGTTCAATTAAGGTTAAAAATAGATAATAATGTGGTCAAATTCCAAAAATAGAATGATGTGGAAGGTCGTTGTGTAGTACTGTAGGCAGCGAGTTTTGACCTAGTTCCCGCAATGTTTATTTTATTATTTTTTGGAGAAAATCACGATCAAGATTGCAATGAAAAACGAAGATCAATTTTAAAAATAATGAGAAAGAATATTCGAAAACCATTTGTAAATAACAATAGAACGTAAACGATATATAACAAGAAGAACAAAAATTAAAATAAACCGAAAATCCTTGGTATGTAGACTAGCCTCTTTAAAAGTAGTGATATTATAACTCTACATCTCATAACGTGCATAGTTTCAATTAATTAAAAGCTATTGTCTTTAACATCTACACGGAAAAAAGTCCGACCGTTGAACAACCGTTTTTAACCGGTCACTGGCTGGTTAACTGCCGGTTATGAACCATTTCTCATCCGTTCCCCATCCTGGATAAGAAAAAAATTGAAAGGTTGGGTTTTTCAATCAACAACCACTCCTAGAGGGAATCAACTTTCAAAGACAATTGCAAACACATATATGTACATACACTGTCATGAATGGACATTGATAAGCTGATAAAAACTTAAAGAAGTTTATAGTGAATAATAGATCCGAAGTAAACTACCAACATTCATAGTGGTGACACCATTCGCTGTCATGGTACCATTCTTGTTGATAACACATCTCATGGTTGTGACACCATTTGCTGTTATTGTTACATTCATGGTGATAATAATCTCATGGTGGTGACACCATTCGTGGTGGCGACATTATGATTGGTGTTTACACCAGAACTACATGTTGAAAAAATAACACGTTGCAATACCAAGGAAGATAGTTTATCAACAGTGTTCAACAGAGCGAAAAGTCGAGTTTACTTAACAATAGCAAGTGACGACTTGACAACTAGACTGTGACTTCGTATGTTTATTCTATAATTTATGTGCTAACTGAACAGTATCTTCATTGAACTTGCGAACAATGACAATTGTGAGTCAGGTATACATTAGGGATAGGTGGAATATTGGACGTTCTACGAACTTGAACCTGGATTCGAATTCGAGACTTTCAGGTTAATAGCAGTATGCGCTACTATGCGTTACTATTCAACCACGCCATCACTTTGGGGGGGGGGGGCTTAATATAATTGTCTTTTTATTACATAACGTTGATGATACATACAGGCACTTCATAACATTTATTGAGCACAATTTTGAGTTTTGTAATATACGTTTTTTTTCTAGATCTTAGTTAAACTATTAAAGTGCTGTTTAAAGCATTTTACAAAGAAAAAATATCGTTTCACAATATGCTGCTTGTTACTTGTTATTTGATAGGCACTTATTACAGAAGCAAATTTAGAGTATAAATCAGGTTGAAATCGAATTCATATGAGGGAAAACTCCAAAATTAAACATCTGCTGCTTGTTACTTGTTATCTGATGGACACTAGTTATGGAAAAATATTCAGAATAAAAAACAGCTTAAAATCCGTTTCAACAACCTATTGCGCAAAACATTTCTAATCGTAACATTTTATTGTAAAAAAATCCCACCCAACATTACTATTAAGAACGAAGAAAAAGAGGCATACCATACCAAGACGTATCAATTAAAAATGTTATGTATTTAGTTCCAAATTTAAAAATGGGATACATTAAGCTACTTACGTCAATGATATAAAGGTGCTATCATTCGTCATGTTGATGCCATTCTTGGTGATGATACTATTCATAATGATAATATTATTCGTGACGACATCATTAGTAATGTTTACACCAGAACGAAAGGTTAAAAAACTAACATAAAGCATCGTCGATAAAGTTCGTTTTAGCAATACTGTTGTATGTCTAGTTTACTTAACAATAGCCACTTATGTCTTTTCAACCTTATAGCTCCTGTTTAAGTCTAATAAAATATTCATCTGTTATCGCAACAGAATGTGCTTTGAAGTTACAAATAGAGACATAGCAACATACAAAATAGACAATGTATTTCAATAAGATTTCATGTTCAAAAGACAAATTAAGATGGATATATTTAGGAGCACAAAATATATTATAAAAAATTATGTCGCCCCAAAAAATAATGTGTGTATCTTTTTTGTAAGCTTTTTTTATCTTTGACATGCCAGCCTGTTTGTCTGTCTGTATTAAGGTTCGTAGCAAATATTGTAACTCAGTTTAAAACATGTCCTAATACGGCTATTTCTTTTAACCTTTTCAGATACAGTAGTCTCCACCACGTATGAACAATGAAAAAAATAAGATGTTTATATAAATAAATACGGCTTCTATTCAGATCTAACGGCCCTACTTCGTTTTCCCGTCGGGCGGAACGTTTTTATATAACACTAAGGGTTGGTCTACGACATGGTCGTCGAGCCAAATTTATTTTTGATATAGAGTTCATATAAGCAGAATTTTACTGGCGGTCATGTTTTAGCCCTCGGTGAAGGTGAAAAACCTAACCGCCAGTTTTTCCCAACGGCCTAACCATTTATCAAATAGCATACACAAAATTAGCTAGATGTAAAGTGGGCAAGTTTGAGAATTTGAATGATTAATTAATTGATGATCAACTGATATGTGGAGTGCTTACGTTTAAACTGTTATTTTATTGGAAAAAAAACCCATAATTTTAAATTCACAAACTTATTACTCGCAAGGTAATTAGAACTAGAGAGGCTCCTTTGTCAATATAACTAAAAATATATTACATTAATTGTTAAAGTTAATTTCTACAATTTATTATGTATACTTAACTTAGTGTATAATGAAAGTATTAATCATACGAACGCTAAATTTAAACAATTTCTATTGCTGCTTAAAAACATGTTTTGATTATATATAAGGTGCCGGTCAGTTGCTTTCAGTTTGTAGCCTTCTGTGAGGGCCTAGAGCCTGGCCGAAATTTTTTCCTCGACCATTTCACCGGATGAGAGTGGCGGCCAAATAGAATTACCTACGGCACCGTCAAGGGCCCGATCCGGCACCAGACCACTTTGCCGTATATACATAGATTAAACTATCGAAAAAAGCAGGTGTAGTTTTGTACTCAATATTATTATAAGATGTAATGCAATGGCCAGGTCGAGATATTTTCATGGCGCCAAATTTTAAACAAGTTCAATCTTGTTAGTGTTCAAGAATGTACAAGATGAAAAAAGTAAAACATTCTATTATATTAGCAATCAAAAATGTTAAAGGTTTGTTTCAGTGCACGCAAACAAAAGCGCCGCTCAACACAAAGATCCGAACTGCTGGTCTCTGCTTCTCTAAACGTTAAGGATGAACGCACAAAGAAAATGTATGAACATACCCTCATTGACGTTACAACACTTATATATTTTATACAAATAGGGCCTATAACAAAAGATCTGTTATTTTAAATAAATTATTCAATAGTGATTTTATGTAAAAAACAATGTTAAAAATACCTTAAATCAATTAAAAGCAGCTACGAAGTAAGCTAGTTGACAATAGTTTGCCTTGTGAAAATAGATATATTTATGCCCAGTTTTTTTAATTAATATTTTACTCAATTTATGACTTAGTATTAGTATACATTGTAGTAACTTTAATATAATTTGTATCATCTATTATCCACCGGTTTGTTTATTAAATCTGACAACTTTAATAGCTTTTAGTTTCATTCTTGCTTTTGTAGCTACTCTAAGATCCAAACAATCATCCATCGTCAGTTTTAAAATTTGTTTTGTCTAACCGCTCTGCGTAGTCAGTGAAATTTTGACATGTTTCTTTTCCTGAAGACATTTGAGTTATACTGTTTCAAACTGTCATGTGGTTTCCTTTAGACATCTGAGTAAATTGTGTCAAAGAGAAAGAGGGGCGTATTTCAGACATCTGAGTACACTGTTTCGAATTGACTTGTCGTTTATTATTTGTTAGATGAGCATTTGTGTCATCACATGCATACAATCTCTCATCAATGCTTTATTGTTCATTATATATATATATATATATATATATATATATATATATATATATATATATATATATATATATATATATATATATATATATATATATATATACATATATATACATATTTATATTCTTTGCATAATTATAATGTATTCAGACCATTACATCTTTGAAAAATCAAATCTTTTACGTGTTGTAATCGTGCTTAAAATTGATGTTTCACAACTTCCTAATGTCTGAATGTCTGCATGTAGATGTGTGTGAACACGATAACTAGTCTTAAATACTATTTCATTAAAACGGATGCAATTTTATTTATCATTATTACATTATCAGTATATCAAGTTTCCATTTAAATTTAGCGATTTTATTATTTTTTATTTTCACGTCAATAATTGTGTTCAAGTTTGATGGACGTAATTTCAAATCAAAGTATAAGAACCTATTCTTAGGCTTCTTTTAATTTTCAAACGAATAAATGGTACATTTTTGATAAAGTTTATTTAAATGTCTGCCTTCCATTTATTGTCGTTTGAACATAACAATCATATCTATATATGTTTATATTATTATTTTGTAACAAAAATTTGATTTTTGCCTTTATGTATTAACTTTTTGACTTCTTCCTATGTTCTCTGTAAACATTCACGTGGATTTAGCATTTTGTCAGCAAACTAATCAATGAACTATATAGTCCAGAGATCACTTTTATATCTTTTATATTTGAGCTTATTTCAATAAAAATATCAAATAGGCCTACTGTTTGCCTAATACTTTTCATAAAATTATTTAAAAAAACAAGCAATAAATAAAGTTTTATCTAAACGTGAACTTTAATCGACAAAAAGAGACATCGAATATTGTTATTAAAATATTTAGAAAACGAATAATGTTTCCAAAAATAGAACAAATCTACACACAATTCTATGTACAATTTAAACATTGATCCGTAACTGTAGGAATATACTCAGCACCCTTACAAAGTGTCAAGCGAATGCCTTGTTTGTTTCTTAAACCCCCATTGAGTCATATTTTAGTGTGTAATCTTCTATAAAATCAAATGTAATTGACTGATCGTTTACACGTCTATAGTAAATATGAAAATGCATTACAAAGAAATATAAAAATGTAAAATACCATTAATATTAAAAGTCAGGAAAGAAAACTTAATTCATAGTAAAATTAAAGCAGAATATTTAAAAAGCGTTTATTTGCGCTTCCAATTTTGTAAATCAACGTATTATTGTTTATTGTAATTCTGCTAATTTTTTGTTGTTTTCGTTCTCAATACGTTCCTTAGTGCTTACGTTTTTTTTTTGTTAAAGAAATATAAGTATTATATCAAAAAGTAAATAGTTTTAATGATTTGGACAGTTAAAGTTTGAAAAAGCATAAATTGCTAGCACGTTTAAATATGAATATTATAACTTCAATGTATGTGAAAAAATAAACCGAGAGTGTTCTCCCTTAAACTTTCTCGAATATTCTAATATAAAATTACGAGGGATGGCAACTCAGGACATAGACAATATTTGTAATCCATTTTTAATTACTTTAACTTTATTTAATAGAATAGAATCTCGTAAAAAAAAAGAATTGAACACCAAGTGAACGCCTAATAAAATGTGCATAATAGTGCGGGATATTATTAGTACTTTATAAATTTACGTGCGTTTTTTTGAGATTTCGGAAATAGCGTAAATTAGTACTTTCGGTCAACGGAAATTACCCAAAATTAGATAGGTGGTAGAGAACTAGATCTTTTACTTACATGTGAAATTTCATTTATCATTCTGAAATAGTACTCAAGTTATAGGCTTTTGAAAAATTCAAAGTAGAAAAAGTACCACTTCCATTTAGCGGAAATCGCTCAAAAGTTGAACAGGAACAACGATTTTGATAAAAAACATATATATAAAATTTCATTAACCTAGCTGTAATGGTACTCAATTTATCGTGTTTACACTCGGACACACAGTCAACGGTCAGAATTGCAAAGTCCAGTTTTTTCGACTCGATAACACATAAAACGCCAAAATGTTTATATATTTGTATTTATAATTTTTGTCTGATTAAAATAAGTCCTCTATACTCTGGATGTAATGAAGGACTGAGGAGTAAAACGGTGAAAACTGTCAAAATTTCATGTTATTTTTGTGCACGATTTTAATACTCTCTCTATAATTTGTATATACTAGAAAGTTATAATAATGTAGAATAGTTGAAGAAATAAAAAATGTGCACCAGGAGTAGATAAACATTAGAACAGATACAAAAAAGCATTAACAACTCTATTTACAAAATCTATGCGATTAATAAAAATTACAAAGGCAGTAACATAACATCCTCATTAACACCAGACATCTATTAAAACATGTAGCGGGACATGTGATGCACATTTATTAAAATATTTTGATTACACAAAATGTGTGTGTTTAACCCAAGTTTTATTTTTTGTGTAACAATATTCATTGGCAGTATTATTTAGACAAGTGATACAAAATATAGTTAATCATACCATTTTTTTTCAAACGCTTGTTGTACAGAGTTAGATGTGAAAATCCTATATTTAGATAGTTAACTTGTGCTTATGTCGAATTTTAATTTAATGTGGCCATCAGATGTAACACATTTCTGCTCGTTCACGTTTAAGCATGTAAATAGAGAAGATACAAATTTTAAACGTTACATTAGTAGTCAGTTCTTAAAACATACAGAATGGGCAGATACAGAGTTATATAAATATGACCTCGTTAAAATTACAATACAAACGTGTACACATATTCCGCAATAGTTACTAATAAAATTAATTCAGTAAAGATATTGAAGTAGATAAAAAATTCAACTTACACCTTAGGTTAATTAAAAACAGCAAGAAAATGTGTTAGGTAGAGTTAAGGATGCTCAGAATTTTAAACAAGACATAGACAATAACCTCAGCTTAGGCCATAGTTGTTAAAATTCTTCTTAAAAGAACTTTGTTTATCACAACTTTCAAAGCTAAATAACAAGTTTTATTTGTTCCATGCCTGCTCCAGAGCTGTAAATGTCGCATCTGTGTTGTAGACCAACAAGGAACTTAGACTTGTGTACCTGGTGGAGAAGTCCATAAGCTGGCATTGTTTGGTAGAGGAGATCCAGTTAAAACCCATACAGATCTGGTCTTGTCTTGGTTTCAAACACTCACCTGCACATTCAATAGAGCTACGTTTTCTTGTGTTATAGATGGGAGGCAGTTGGAGAAGTGTGTTTTTGTTGGTCACAAAATGTCCATCGTTTCGGTCAAATAAATATCCCATGACTTGAATTTCAAGGATGCTTACTGCTTCATTATAATTATATCTGTAAAAAAAGCTTTTCATTCTGTTAAAACTATATCGTTTATTTATGCTAAACATTTTTTTTAATTGGAACATTCTATTAATTATGATTAAAAATTTAAAATAATTCTACACGATGCCATTAGAAAGATAAAATAAAGTAGGAAAACCACTTGCATAATGTAACGAACGTATCGTCCTAAGACAGGAGTTGTACAACTCCAGGTGGAATTCCTTTGACCAATTGTAGGTGTCATTGTAACACAGATTTCTCCTGGCTCATAAAAATTTGCTTTGAGTCTGGGATCTGTTCTAAAGACTTCGACGTTGTGATCCTTTGTGCAGCTATTAAGATAAAACTTAATGTTTTAAAAAGTACAAACATATTTCATCTTCTATGTTGATGAAGTATATGTAAAGTTATTAGATTATACATTTCCACATACAATTACTTACTCGTCAAAGAGGGAGATTTGTTTCACTACAAAAATGTCCCCGAGATCAACCATCCACCATGGGGTAGTAGCTATTAATGTGAGAGCCAATGTGTCAATTCTTCCATCAACGGCGTTACCTGCAACTAGGTATCCACCTTGATAAAAATAATCTCCTGACTGGTATGCTAGTTTGCGTATCGATATATTTTCCAGAGTTTTTGTACCAAGAACTTTTTGGTTGAGAAAAATAAGGACCAGAATATTGACTATGTCAGCAATCATGTTTACTGTTTTCGATGTTAATTAATTTGTACTAGAAATCAGCGTACTTGTCTCCTGTGTCACCTATTTCTAGTGTTTCTTCAAGTTCTATATTTTTGCTTATTTAAAACGTTCAATCTTAAATTGAATTTTAAATATAAAAAAATTTAAAAATGACAATAAAAAAGCCTAAATCAATCATGAAATCACATATAATAACTAGCAATTACAACATAAATGTCGATAAATAATTTACTTTTTCATTTGACTATAAATGAATTAAAACACCAATTTAAAAAGACGAACCACTCAGAATGAAATACACACATGAACTGTGGATGTTGTTCTGTATAGTGTCGTTGCCTTAGAGATAAGGAATGATATAGATTTTAACATCACTGTATTGTTTCAAGTAAACATTGCGATTGCCATTAGTACCAATAAACAGCAACTACTTATATAAATAATTAACTACATATGTACAAGGATGGCTGGACACTATCAATGAGTATTTTCCATTGTTTAGAAACAAAACTTCACCCAGTAAAGAAATTCAAACAATTATATGTTAGTAATGTTAATTACCACTGTTTGTTAATAAATTGTAGTGTGCCATGCTATTCAAACAAACAAAAAAAAATTCACGGCGTGTGTTTTGTCGGTATCCTTAATGATTTTGTCACTTTTTGTTATAATAATCGTCAAGTTATGAAATATGATGAACACTTACCACAATCTACGTACCTTTTAAATTGTCTTTGTTTGTTTTAACCAGTCGGTCCACAAGGCTGTAGATATGATACGAATTATATTGGCACATAACGTCTAACTATATAGCTTTAATGTTAATGTTACAGTCATACTTTAATGGTGAGTTACAAACCATGTTATGTCAAACTGAGAAATGGTTTTCCAAAACAGAAATGACAAAGGTTTGAAAAACAACTTTGTCCACGAACTGACAAAAAATACGTTTTGGTTTAGATACACAACCATTCATTTACAGGCACACTGTAAGTTTACTATGGCGCGTTTTATTTTAAACTAGCGGTTTTGGTCAGGCTCTGCACTGGCTTTTTTGAAAATCGTACTTTAAAGAACCGTTTCTTCTTTGTTTATTAAAGCATCACTTTACCCGGCACTGCCCAGATTTTGGGAATATATTAAATTTCCAATTAATATATATATGCAAATATAGAAAATATAATATATAACCCTAAATCTAGCTCTAAACCTAACACTAACGACAACCACCCACTTGCACAAAAATGAAAGAACAGTTCTACATCTAAAAAAAATCTACCACTTAAACACACAGATAAACGCAAACTCAAATACAAACACAAATATAAACATAAACATTAACCCCATCACAACCTTAACCATGAACATAAACAAAAACATGAATCGACCATTACTACAACCACAGAAATATACATAAACCTTCTCCCCTTACCTCACTTTTACACTTAAAAGAACAACCACTTAAAACTAAACAAACATAAATACAATCACATGAACACAAATTTAAGCATAAACTCTAAGCCTCACTAAAACCTTAAAACATAACCACAGACACACACACATAACAATAGCATAAACATAAACATAAACAAATCCTGACCACCTACACCTACACCTGCACCTGCACCTACACCTACACCTACACCTACACCTACACCTACACCTACACCTACACCTACACCTACACCTACACCTACACCTACACCTACACCTACACCTACACCTACACCTACACCTACACCTACACCTACACCTACACCTACACCTACACCTACACCTACACCTACACCTACACCTACACCTACACCTACACCTACACCTACACCTACACCTACACCTACACCTACACCTACACCTACACCTACACCTACACCTACACCTACACCTACACCTACACCTACACCTACACCTACACCTACACCTACACCTACACCTAAATATGTATCTACATATACACCTGCATATACACCCAAGTATTGTATCTAAACATATTTCTCTACATGTAGTACATGTATATACCGCATACCTGTATATAAACATATACTTTAACAAACCTAAACTACTCCTAAAGATTGTACGGCTAATTTTCAATTGATACTTGCCGTAATGCCGTTTTCTGAGTGGAAACTTTCATGAATGCGACAAATATTCAAATGGAAAAATTTCCACAAATTACATTTTGTACTCTCTCGTATAGAGGAAGTAGTGTAATCGTGTGAAAAATCGAAATCGACGTTTTACACCTCCCTGAGTCGGTAAAACTTAGTTTTGCAATATTTCCATATGTGTGCACATGTGTATGTATATCAAATTTGCTGCTCTGTTTCAACTTTTCAGTGAATTCCAGTAAACGGGAGTGCAACTGTTTCTTCTTTTTGGTTTTCAACAAACTGTAGCATGATTAATGTTTCAGATAGATAAATGAAAAAACAAATTCACATAGCAGTAAAAGATCTAATGCTCTGCTTTCTGTCAAATTTTTGCGAAAAATCCGTGTATCGGAAGTAATAATTTACGCTATTTCCGATTTCTCAAAAAACGAATGTGAATTTTTAAAGAAGGCTACTAATATTTCGCATCATTACATACACATATTGTTTGCTGTTCACTATATACGAAATACCTTTTTATAAAAGAATCTATTCTATTTCAAAAACGTAAATAATTAAAAATTGATAAAAAAAGCATGACAATAATCCCAATAGCCATCCTCGTAGTAATATAAGAATAGTTCGGAACATTTAAGGTTATTACTCTCGCTCAATTTGACTCATTTTTTAAAACTCAAATGATAAATCAACTAGGTTATATTTTCGCACACATTTTGAAATTTGATAACAATTAAATAACATCAATCTAAACATTGTATCAATCCCATACAAAACTGAATTTAAATATTACTTAATAACATAAAGGACCAAATGTTACGTATTATAACACCAACCCAGTTGATTTAATCTATCTTGTCAAATCTTTTGAATTATATTAACAGTGACCTAAAATGGTAATAAAATGACTAAAAATTAGTAATCATATCAACTATGTTGAGCGTAAAAAACAACTTTAAGCGCACACTGATTTATAATTATAGCAGCGTTTTAATTTAAATATATCCTCGGCTACGTTTCGTTATTATTTTTCAGGATGATCAATTTAAACTATAAATGTGAATATAAAAAGTTCGCACTAACACTTCCAGGTCTATAATGTACCAGTGTGATAACAATGAATCATATCCAATTATGCATTTGGATTTCTATAAAGCAAAAAAGCCAACCAGCCTGCCAGTCAGTCGGCCCGCCCGTGCAGACATATAATATTTATATAAACACCAGCCGTCCCGGCCAGGATGTGCACTGGCCCCTGTTAAAAACCTATCAATAAAGGACCATAACTTGTGTGTTTAGTAATCGAACTTAATTTTGGAAAAAAATGTTTAATAAAAAATAATAGTATTACTGGCGTCAAAGTGTTCGGGCTGGTATACCCCTTGGATTCTAACCCAAAAGTCCCAAGTTCTTAACCCCAGACAGATAAGGCCGGTCATAAGGGTCAGTAAACCATCTATGAAATTAATTATCTCTGAGATCAAACAGTAAAG